>NC_140161.1:46121-70982 GCF_964035555.1 Netta rufina | reverse complement strand
GTCATTTTAGGGCCATTTCACGATCCTAAATCCACTTTTGGCCGTTTTTGGCCATTTTGGGGCCTTTGCTCCCTGTTTCAATCCCATTTTGGGGCCAATTCAGGCATTTTTGGGTCCCCACGTCCCTTTTGGGGCCATTTTGCCCCTTTTAGGGTCATTTTAGGGTCATTTTAGGGCCCTAAATACCATTTTTGGCCATTTTTGGCCCATTTTGGCCCTTTTCCCCCCCCATTTCGCTCCCATTTTGGGGCCGTTTCGGGCACTTTTGGGGCCCCAAAGCGCTTTTGGGGCCGTTTCCCCGCTTTTAGGGCCATTTTTTCCCCATTTCGGTCCCATTTTGGGGCAATTTCTGGCAGTTTTGGGTCCCCACATCCCTTTTGGGGTCAATTTCCCCCCTTTTGGGGTCATTTTAGGGCCATTTCACGATCCTAAATCCACTTTTGTGCATTTTTGACCATTTTGGGGCCTTTGCTCCCTGTTTCAATCCCATTTTGGGGCAATTTCAGGCAGTTTTGGGTCCCTGTGGTCATTTTGGGGCCATTTCTCCCCTGTTAGGGTCATTTTAGGGTCATTTTAGGGCCCTAAATACCATTTTTGGCCATTTTGGGCCCATTTTGGCCCTTTTCCCCCCCATTTCGCTCCCATTTTGGGGCCATTTCGGGCACTTTTGGGTCCCCAAAGGCCTTTTGGGGTCGTTTCCCCGCTTTTAGGGCCATTTTTTCCCCATTTCAGTCCCATTTTGGGGTAATTTCGGGCAGTTTTGGGTCCCCACATCCCTTTTGGGGTCAATTTCCCCCCTTTTGGGGTCAGTTTAGGGCCATTTCACGATCCTAAATCCACTTTTGGCCATTTTTGGCCATTTTGGGGCCTTTGCTCCCTGTTTCAATCCCATTTTGGGGCCGTTTTGGGCACTTTTGGGTCCCGGGGTCCCTTTTGGGTCCATTTCTCCCCTTTTAGGGTCATTTTAGGGCCATTTTGGGACCATTCCCTGACCCTAAATACCACTTTTGGCCATTTTGGGGCCATTTTAAGCCTTTTTTACCCCATTTCAGTCCCATTTTGGGGCAATTTCTGGCATTTTTGGGTCCTCACATCCCTTTTGGGGCCATTTTGCCCATTTTTGGGTGTTTTTGGGGTGTTTTTGGGACCATTCCCTGACCCTAAATACCATTTTCGTCCATTTTAGAGCCCATTTTGACCCCATTCCCTCCCGTTTCGCCCCCATTTTGGGGCCATTTCGGGCACTTTTGGGTCCTGGGGTCCCTTTTGGGGCCATTTCTCCCCTTTTAGGGTCATTTTAGGGCTACTTTAGGGTAATTGTGGGGCCATTTCCCGATCCTAAATACCATTTTTGGTCATTTTGGGGCCATTTTTAGCCTTTTTTACCCCATTTCACTCCCATTTTGGGGCCATTTCAAGTAGTTTTGGGTCCTGGGGTCCTTTTTGGGTCCATTTTACCCCTTTTAGGGTCATTTTGGGGCCATTTTGGGGCCATTCCCTGACCCTAAATACCATTTTCGTCCATTTTAGGCCCATTTTGACCCCTTTCCCCCCCATTTTGCCCCCATTTTGGGGCCGTTTCTGGCAGTTTTGGGTCCCGGGGTCCCTTTTGGGTCCATTTCACCCCCTTTTAGGGTCATTTTAGGCCATTTTGGGACCACTTCATGACCCTAAATACCATTTTTGGTCATTTTGGGGCCATTTTAAGCCTTTTTTACCCGATTTCACTCCCATTTTGGGGCCGTTTCGGGCACTTTTGGGTCCTCACATCCTTTTTGGGTCCATTTTACCCCTTTTAAGGTCATTTTAGGGCCATTTTGGGGCCATTTTGGGTCTGTTTCATGACCCTAAATACCATTTTCGTCCATTTTAGGCCCATATTGACCCCTTTCTCCCCCATTTCACTCCCATTTTGGGGCCATTTCGGGCACTTTTGGGTCCCGGGGTCCCTTTTGGGTCCATTTTGCCCCTTTTAGGGTCATTTTAGGGCCACTTTAGGGTAATTGTGGGGCCATTTCCCCGATCCTAAATACCATTTTTGTCCATTTTAAGCCTTTTTTACCCAATTTCACTCCCATTTTGGGGCAATTTCAGGCACTTTTGGGTCCTCACATCCTTTTTGGGTCCATTTTACCCCTTTCAGGGTCATTTTAGGGCCATTTTGGGGCCATTTTGGGGCCATTCCCTGACCCTAAATACCATTTTCGTCCATTTTAGGCCCATTCTGACCCCTTTCCCTCCCATTTCGCCCCCATTTTGGGGCCATTTCAGGCACTTTTGGGTCCTGGGGTCCCTTTTGGGTCCATTTCTCCCCTTTTAGGGTCATTTTAGGGCCATTTTGGGACCATTCCCTGACCCTAAATACCACTTTTGGCCATTTTGGGGCCATTTTAAGCCTTTTTTACCCCATTTCAGTCCCATTTTGGGGCAATTTCTGGCAGTTTTAGGTACTCACAACCCTTTTGGGTCCATTTTGCCCATTTTTGGGTGTTTTTGGGGTGGTTTTGGGGCCATTCCCTGACCCTAAATACCATTTTCGTCCATTTTAGGCCCATTTTGACCCCTTTCCCCCCCGTTACGCCCCCATTTTGGGGCCATTTCAGGCACTTTTGGGTCCTGGGGTCCCTTTTGGGTCCATTTTACCCCTTTTAGGGTCATTTTAGGGCCATTTTGGGACCATTTCATGACCCTAAATACCGTTTTTGGTCATTTTGGGGCCATTTTAAGCCTTTTTTACCCCATTTCACTCCCATTTTGGGGCCATTTCTGGCAGTTTTGGGTCCCAGGGTCCCTTTTGTGTCCATTTTACCCCATTTAGGGTCATTTTAGGGTCATTTTGGGACCATTCCCTGACCCTAAATACCATTTTTGGCCATTTTGGGCCCATTTTAAGCCTTTTTTACCCCATTTCACCCCCATTTTGGGGCAATTTCAGGCACTTTTGGGTCCCAGGGTCCCTTTTGGGTCCATTTTACCCCTTTTAGGGTCATTTTGGGACCATTCCCTGACCCTAAATACCATTTTTGTCCATTTTAGGCCCATTTTGACCCCTTTCCCCCCCATTTTGCCCCCATTTTGGGGCCGTTTCTGGCACTTTTGGGTCCCGGGGTCCCTTTTGGGTCCATTTTGCCCCTTTTAGGGTCATTTTAGGGCCACTTTAGGGTAATTGTGGGGCCATTTCCCAATCCTAAATACCATTTTGGGCCATTTTAAGCCTTTTTTACCCAATTTCACTCCCATTTTGGGGCAATTTCAGGCACTTTTGGGTCCTCACATCCCTTTTGGGGCCATTTTGCCCTTTTTGGGGTCTTTTAGGGTCATTTTAGGGCCATTTTGGGTCTGTTTCATGACCCTAAATACCATTTTTGGTCATTTTGGGGCCATTTTAAGCCCTTTTTACCCAATTTCACTCCCATTTTGGGGCCATTTCTGGCACTTTTGGGTCCCCAGGTCCCTTTTGGGTCCATTTTGCCCATTTTTGAGTGTTTTTGGGGCAGTTTTGGGGCTATTTCATGATCCTAAATTCCATTTTGGGCCATTTTAGGGCCATTCTGAGCCCTTTTCTCCCCGTTTTGGTCCCATTTTGGGGCAATTTCAGGCACTTTTGGGTCCTCACATCCTTTTTGGGTCCATTTTGCCCCTTTTAGGGTCATTTTAGGGCCATTTTGGGGCCATTTTGGGTCTGTTTCATGACCCTAAATACCATTTTCGTCTATTTTAGGCCCATTCTGACCCCTTTCCCTCCCATTTCGCCCCCATTTTGGGGCCATTTCAGGCACTTTTGGGTCCCGGGATCCCTTTTGGGTCCATTTCACCCCTTTTAGGGTCATTTTAGGGCCATTTTGGGACCATTCCCTGATCCTAAATACCATTTTTGGTCATTTTGGGGCCATTTTAAGCCTTTTTTACCCGATTTCACTCCCATTTTGGGGCCGTTTTGGGCACTTTTGGGTCCTCACATCCTTTTTGGGTCCATTTTACCCGTTTTAGGGTCATTTTAGGGCCATTTTGGGGCCATTTTGGGTCTGTTTCATGACCCTAAATACCATTTTCGTCCATTTTAGGCCCATTCTGACCCCTTTCCCCCCCATTTCGCTCCCATTTTGGGGCCGTTTCTGGCAGTTTTGGGTCCTGGGATCCCTTTTGGGTCCGTTTTGCCCGTTTTTGGGTGTTTTTGGGGTGGTTTTTTTGGGGTGACTCACCAGGAAGGGGGCCCCGCAGTGGGCGCAGGCCACCCGCACGCCGCCGGGGGGGGGCTCGGGGCTGGGCGCCCCCCCCTGCACCGGGCCCAGGTTGATGATGCGCTTACTGGGAGCACTGGGTTATACTGGGAGCACTGGGAGGGGGGGCTGGGGGCACTGGGAGGGACTGGGAGGGACTGGGAGGGGGACTGGGGGATACTGGGAGGGACTGGGAGGGACTGGGAGCCCCCCCCAGCTGCTCCCAGTGCATCCCAGTGCCCCCAGAGCCGCTCCCAGTTCGTCCCAGTCCCTCCCAGTACACCCATAACCCCCTCCCAGTCCTCTCCAGTCCCTCCCAGTACATCCCAGTCCCCCCGTATCCCCTCCCAGTATATCCCAGTCCATCCCAGGCCCCTCCAATCCCTCCCAGTTCCCCCCCAGTATATCCCAGTGCCCCCATATCCCCTCCCAGTATATCCCAGCTCCCTCCCAGTCCCTCCCAGTGACCCCAGAGCCCCTCCCAGTATGTCCCAGTGCCTCCCAGTGCCCTCCCAGTATACCCCAATTGCCTCCCAGTCCCCTCCAAGCCCCCCAAAACACCCCCAAACCCCCTCCCAGTATATCCCAGTACACCCCAGTCCCCTCCCAGTCCCCTCCCAGTATATCCCGGTCCCCTCCCAGTATATCCCAGTATACCCCAGTCCCCTCCCAGTCCCCCAAAACCCCCCAAAACCCCCCAAATCCCCCCCAAAACCCCTCCAAACGCCCCTATAACCCCCTCCCAGTCTATCCCAGTATCCCCCAATCCCCTCCCAGTATATCCCAGTATATCCCAGTCCCCTCCCAGTATCCCCCAGTCCCTCCCAGTCCCCCAAAACCCCCCTAAATCCCCCCAAATCCCCCCATAACCCCCCCAAAACCCCCCAAACCCCCTCCCAGTCCCTCCCAGTATATCCCAGTATCCCCAATCCCCTCCCAGTGCCCTCCCAGTATCTCCCAGTCCATCCCAGTGCCCCCTAAACCCCTCCATAACCCCCCCAAACCCCCTCCCAGTCCCCCCAAACCCCCTCCCAGTCTATCCCAGCCCCTCCCAGTATCTCCCAGTCCCCTCCCAGTATATCCCAGTGCCTCCCAGTCCCCTCCCAATATATCCCAGTATACCCCAGTCCCCTCCCAGTCCCCCAAAACCCCCCTAAATCCCCCCATAACCCCCCCATAACCCCCTCCCAGTCCCCCCCAATCCCCTCCCAGTCCCTCCCAGTCCCCTCCCAGTATCTCCCAGTCCCTCCCAGTCCCCCAAAACCCCCCAAAACCCCCCAAATCCCCCCCAAAACCCCTCCAAATGCCCCTATAACCCCCTCCCAGTCCCTCCCAGTCCCCCCAAACCCCCTCCCAGTCCCTCCCAGTCCCCCCAAACCCCCTCCCAGTCCCTCCCAGTATATCCCAGTGCCCTCCCAGTATCCCCCAGTCCCTCCCAGTCCCCCAAAACCCCCCTAAATCCCCCCAAAACCCCCCCATAACCCCCCCAAAACCCCCCCAAATCCCCCCATAACCCCCCCAAACCCCCTCCCACTCCCCCCCAACCCCCTCCCAGTCCCTCCCAGTCCCCCCCAGTCCCCTCCCAGTGCCTCCCAGTCCCACCAGTAAGGCCGCGGGCAGGCGATGCGGCGGGCGGAGGCGCGGCAGACCAGGAGGCAGTTGCAGGGGCAGCGCACGTACTGCTTGCCCCCGGGGGCCGTCCGGATGGGCTGGGGGGGGGGGGAGAAAGGGGTCAAAAAAAAAAACCAAAATACCCCAAAAACACCCCAAAAACACCCAAAAAAAATAACAGAAAAACAACGGAAAAAATAAACCCCAAAACCCACGAATAACGCCAAAATAACCCAAAATACCCCCAAATAGCCCCCCCAAACCCCGAATAAGCCCAAAATAACCCAAAATACCCCCAAATAACCCCCCAAAACCCTGAATAAGCCCAAAATAACCCAAAATACCCCCAAATAACCCCCCAAAACCCTGAATAAGCCCAAAATAACCCCAAATAACCCCCCAAAACCCCGAATAAGCCCAAAATACCCCCAAATAACCCCCCAAAACCCTGAATAAGCCCAAAATAACCCAAAATACCCCCAAATAACCCCCAAAACCCCCGAATAACCCCAAAATAACCCAAAATAACCACAAATAACCCCCCAAAAAACAAATAATCCCAAAGTAACCCCAAAATAACCCCAAATAAACCCAAATAATTCCAAAATAACCCCAAAATAACCCCAAAATAACCCAAAAACCTCCAAATAACCCTCAAAATAACCCCAAAATAACCCCAAAATAACCCCCCAAAAAAACAAATAATCCCCAAATAACCCCAAAATAACTCAAAAATAACCCCAAATCCCCCAAATAACCCCCAAATAAACCCAAATAATCCCAAAATAACCCCCCCAAAAAAACAAAAAAAAACCAAAATAACCCCCCAAAAAAACAAAAAACCCCCAAATAACCCCAAATTAACCCCCAAAATAACCCAAATAATTCCAAAATAACCCCAAAATAACCCCAAAATAACCCAAAAACCTCCAAATAAACCCCAAAGTAACCCCAAAGTAACCCCAAAATAAGCCAAAAACCCCCAAAATAACTCAAATAATCCCAAAATAACCCCAAAATAACCCCAAAATAACCTAAAAATAACCCAAAAATAACCTCTCAAAAAAAACAAAAACCCCAAATAACCCCAAAATAACCCCAAATAACCCCCAAATAAACCCAAAATAACCCCCAAATAACCCCAAAATAACCCCAAAATAACCCCAAAATAACCCCAAAATAACCCCAAAATAACCCCAAAATAACCCCAAAATAACCCCAAAATAACCCCAAAATAACCCCCAAAAAAAACAAATAATCCCAAAGTAACCCCAAAATAACCCCAAAATAACCCAAAAACCTCCAAATAACCCCCAAAATAACCCAAAAACAACCCAAAAACAACCCCTCAAAAAAACCAAAAACCCCAAATAACCCCAAAATAACCCCAAATAACCCCAAAATAACCCCAAATAACCCCAAAATAACCCCAAATAACCCCAAAATAACCCCAAATAATCCCAAAATAAACCCAAAATAACCCCAAAATAAGCCCAAAACCCCCAAATAACCCCCCCAAAAAAAACAAATAATCCCAAAATAACCCAAAAATAACCCAAAAATAACCCCTCAAAAAAACCAAAAACCCCAAATAACCCCAAAATAACCCAAATAACCCCAAAATAACCCCAAATAACCCCAAAATAACCCCAAATAACCCCAAAATAACCCCCAAAATAACCAAAAACCCCCAATAACCCCCAAATAAACCCAAATAATCCCAAAATAACCCCAAAATAACCCCCCCAAAAACAAAAACCCCCAAATAACCCCCAAAACCCCCAAATAACCCCCCCAAAAGACAAATAATTCCAAAATATCCCCAAAATGACCCAAAACAACCCAAATAACCCCCCAAAATAACCCCCAAATAACCCCCAAAAAAACCCAAAATCCCAACCCCCCCCCCCCAAAAAAACAAAAAAACACACAAAAAAATCAAAAAAAACTAAAAATCCCCCAAAACCCAAAAAAAGGCCCAAAAAACACCAAAAAACCCAATAATCCCCCCAAAAAACACTTAAAAAAAAATAAAAAAAAGCAAAAAAGGAAAAAAACAAAAAAAACGAAAAAAACAGAAAAAAAAACAGAAAAAAAAACAGAAAAAAAAACAGAAAAAAAACAGAAAAAAAAAACAGAAAAAAAATAGAAAAAAAAACGGAAAAAAAAACAGAAATCCCCCAAAACCCCCCAAAAACACCAAAAAATCTAAATAAAAGCAAAAAAGGAAAAAAAAAAAAACAACAAAAAAATGAAAACCGAGAAAAAAAACCAAAAAAAACAAAAACTCAAAAAAAAAACAAACAAAAAATGAAGGAAAAAAGAAACAAAAATAACAAAAAAAAAACGAAAAAAAGGAAAAAAAAAAAACAAAAAAAATAATTAAAAAAAAAACAAAAAAAAACACAAAAAAAACGAAAAAAAAAAACAAAAAAAAACAAAAAAAACACACAAAAAAACCCAAAAAACCAAAAAACACCAAAGAAGCCCCAAAAAAAACCAAAAACCCCAAAATAAACCAAAAAAAAGAAAAAAAAAAAAAAAAAGAGAAAAAAATCCCCCGAAAAAAAACCCCAAAAATTCAAAAACCGCGGGAAAATCCCCGGAAACCGCGGGAAAATCCCCGGAAACCGCGGGAAATCGCCGCGAAACCGCGGGAAAGCCGGCGCGCCAAAATGACGTCACGCCGCAAGCCCCGCCCCCTCTCCCCCCTCCCCTTACCGTGGCCTCGTGGCACCGCCCGCACTTGACCACGTGCTGGTGGGCCTTGCCCTCCACGCTGATTGGCTCCTGGCACACGCGGCACGTGACCGCCGGCCCCGCCCCTCCGTCGGGGCTGCCCAATGGGGAGTAAGGGGGCGGGGCCTCCGAGGGGCCGGCCGGGGGGGCGTTGCCTGGCAACGGGCAGGGAGGGGAGGGGGGGAGCGGGTTGGTTGCCTAGCAACGGGGGGGCGGGGCTGAGAGGGGGCGTGGCCTCGTTGCCTAGCAACGGCTGCCGGGGAGGGAGGGGGCGTGGCCTCGTTGCCTAGCAACGTTTAGGGAGGGGAGGGGGGAGCGAGTTGGTTGCCTAGCAACGGCTGCCGGGGAGGGAGGGGGCGTGGCCTCGTTGCCTGGCAACGGCTCCCGGGGAGGGAGGGGGCGTGGCCTCGTTGCCTAGCAACCTTTAGGGAGGGGAGGGGGAGCGGCTCCGTTGCCTAGCAACGGGTCTAGCAGGGAGGGGGCGTGGCCTCGCTGCCCGGCAACGGTTCCAGGAGGGAGGGGGCGTGGCCAAGCGGCTCTGGCCACGCCCCCTGGTGTTGTAGCCACGCCCACGCGCCCCGCCCAGCCCCCTGAAGCCCCGCCCAATGCGGAGAAGCCCGTGTCGAGGCCACGCCTCCTTTATCAAGCCACGCCCACTCGGCCACGCCCCTTTACCAAGCCACGCCCCTTCAATACAAGCCCCGCCCATCACCCTGAAGCCCCTCCCACCACCCTTAAGCCCCGCCCACCACCCTGAAGCCCCTCCCACCCTCCTCAAGCCCCGCCCACCCCCCCTCAAAGCCCCTCCCACTCCCCCCACCCCACTCCCCATCCCCCTCCAGACCCCGCCCACACCCCTCAAGCCCCGCCCACACCCCTTAAGCCCCGCCCACCGCCCTCAAGCCCCGCCCACACCCCCTCAGGCCCCGCCCCCTCTCACCCCCGGGGCCCCCCCCGGCCCCAGGCCCCGGAGCCTCCGCGGGCAGCAGCGGCGACCGCTCCCCGTCCGCCATCGCCGCCGCGCTCCTCACGTGACCGCCGCCCCGCCCTCCCATTGGCTGCCGCCCGTCACGTGACCCCCCTCCCGGCCACCTCCCCCCGTCTCCATAGCGACCGCCCCCCTCCCGTTCCCGCCTCCTCTCTTCCTATTGGCTGCCGCGCGTCACGTGACGCCCCCCGGGCAGCTCCCCCCGTCCCCATAGCAACCGTCCCCCTCTCCCTGCGGCTCCCCTGCCCCCTGATTGGCTCCCTGGCATCACGTGACCCCCCTCTGGCCACCACCCTCCGTCTCCATAGCAACCGCCCCCTCCCCTTTCTCCTCCCTCTCCTCCTATTGGCTCCTTCCCGTCACGTGACTCCCTCCCCGCCACCTCCCCTCGTCTCCATAGCAACCGCCCCCCCTTCTCCTATTGGCTCCCTCGCATCACGTGACCCTCACCGCCACCACCTCTCGTCTCCATAGCAACCGCCCCCTCCCTTTTCCCGCCTTCTCCTCCCCTATTGGCTCATTCGCATCACGTGACCCCCCTCCCCTCCCCACCCCCCGTTCCCATAGCAACCGCCCCTCCCTTCCCCTTCTCCTATTGGCTCCCTGGCATCACGTGATCCCCTTCCGACCACCTCCCTCCGTCTCCATAGCAACCGCTCCTCCCTTTCCCGCCTTCTCCCCTCCTATTGGCTCATTCGCGTCACGTGACCCCTCCCACCCCCCTCCACCCGTCTCCATAGCAACCGCCCCCTCTCCCTGCCGCTCCCCTGCCCCCTGATTGGCTCCTTCACGTCACGTGATCCTCTTCCGGCCACCACCCCCCGTTCCCATAGCAACCGCCCCTCCCTTTCCCTCCTTCTCTCCTCCCATTGGCTCCCTGGCATCACGTGACCCCTCCCGCCCCCTCCACCCCCCATCTCCATAGCAACCGCCCCTCCCTTTCCCCTCCCTCTCTTCTCCTATTGGCTGCCGCGCGTCACGTGACGCTCCCCAGCCCGCTCCCCCCGTCCCCATAGCAACCGCTCCTCCCTTTTCCCGCCTTCTCCCCTCCTATTGGCTCATTCGCGTCTCGTGACCCTACCCACCCCCTCCACCCCCCGTCTCCATAGCAACCGCTCCCCTTCCCCTTCTCCTATTGGCCCCCGCCATCACGTGACCCCCACCCCTTTCCACCCCCGTTTCCATAGCAACCCCCCCTCCCTTTCCCCTCCCCCTCCCTCCCATTGGCTCCCTCCCCCCACGTGACCCCCCGCTCCCCTCCGTCCCCATGGCAACCCCTCTCCTCCCCCTTCCCTCTCCCTCCCCATTGGCCGAGCCGCGACGCCCCCTTTATGACGTCACCCCCCTTATAAGGGCAGCTCCCGGGGGGGGGGGGGGCGCAGTCGGGGCCGGTTGCTATGGAGGGGAGGTGAGCGCGGGGCGCGCATGCGCAGAACCCCCCGGGGAGGGGGGGGGGGGGGGACCCTTTAGGGGGGGGCCCCGCTCTCGGTGTCCCCCCGGGGGCTTCCGGGCGGCGCCGCGACCCCGCGCTTTTGGTTCCGCCCCCCGCTTTTTGGTTCCTACCCCCCCTAATTAGCCCCTTATGCTAATTAGATGCTAATTAGACGTTGATTACATGCTAATTAGATGCTAATTAGGGTGATTGAGGCCCCTTCGGGGGGTTTTTGGGGGGCTCGCGGCGCTTCCGGGTGGTGCTGCGGGGGTGCAGCCAATCGGAGGGCGCCGCCGCGCTGTCCCGCCCCCCCGGCGGCCAATCAGCGCGCGGCTTCCGGGTTGGGCAGGGGAGGGGGCGGGGCCGAGCGGGAAGGGGTCACGTGGGGGGAGGGGTCACGTGGGGGGCGCTGTGGGGCTGGGGGGCCCCTATGGGGCCTCTATGGGGCCTCTATGGGGCCTGGGGGTCGCTATGGGGCAGGCTATGGGGCTGGGGGGGTCCCTATGGGGTCGCTATGGGGCTCAGCAGGCTCTATGGGGCAGGCTATGGGGCACAAGGGCCTCTATGGGGCAGGCTATGGGGCTGGGGGGGCTCGCTATGGGGCTGGGGGGCCCCTATGGGGCTCGCTATGGGGCAAGGGGGTCCCTATGGGGCAGGCTATGGGGCTGGGAGCGGTCTATGGGGCCTCTATGGGGCTCGCTATGGGGCTGGGGGGTCGCTATGGGGCAGGCTGTGGGGCCTGGGGGTCACTATGGGGCTCAGGGGTCTCTATGGGGCAGGCTATGGGGCTGGGGGGGCTCTGTGGGGCTCGCTATGGGGCTAGACGGGGTCTCTATGGGGCAGGGGGGTCCCTATGGGGTCGCTATGGGGCTGGGGGGTGTCTATGGGGCTTGGGAGTCCCTATGGGGCAGGCTATGGGGTCTCTATGGGGCCTGGGGGTCGCTATGGGGCTCGCTATGGGGCAGGGGGGGGCCCTATGGGGTCGCTATGGGGCTCAGCAGGCTCTATGGGGCAGGCTATGGGGCACAAGGGCCTCTATGGGGCAGGCTATGGGGCTGGGGGGGTCTCTATGGGGCTGGGGGGTCGCTATGGGGCTGGCTATAGGGCTAGGGGGGCTCTATGGGACAGGCTATGGGGCTGGGGTGACCCTATGGGGCAGGCTATGGGGCTGGGGGGTCGCTATGGGGCCTGCTATGGGGCTGGGGGGTCCCTATGGGGTCGCTATGGGGCTCAGGGGTCGCTATGGGGCAGGCTATGGGGCTGGGGGGGCTCTATGGGGTCGCTATGGGGCTCAGGAAGCGCTATGGGGCAGGCTATGGGGCACAAGGGCCTCTATGGGGCAGGCTATGGGGCTGGGGGGGGTCCCTATGGGGCTGGGGGGCCCCTATGGGGCTGGCTATAGGGCTAGGGGGGCTCTATGGGGCAGGCTATGGGGCTGGGGGGGGTCTATGGGGCCTCTATGGGGCAGAGGGGCCTCTATGGGGCCTGCTATGGGGCTAGAGAGTCACTATGGGGCAGGCTGTGGGGCTGGGGGGTCGCTATGGGGCTCGCTATGGGGCTGGGGGGGCCTCTATGGGGCTGGGGGGCCCCTATGGGGTCGCTGGGGGGCCCCTATGGGGTCGCTATGGGGCTGGGGGCTCCCTATGGGGCTGGCTATAGGGCTAGGGGGGCTCTATGGGGCAGGCTATGGGGCTGGGGGCGGTCTATGGGGCCTCTATGGGGCAGGCTATGGGGCTAGACGGGGTCTCTATGGGGCTGGGGAGTCCCTATGGGGCAGGCTGTGGGGCCTAGGGGTCGCTATGGGGCAGGCTATGGGGCTGGGGGGTCGCTATGGGGCCTGCTATGGGGCTGGGGGGTCGCTATGGGGTCGCTATGGGGCTCAGGAGTCGCTATGGGGCAGGTTATGGGGCTGGGGGGTGTCTATGGGGCAGGCTATGGGGCCTGGGGGTCACTATGGGGCTCGCTATGGGGCTGGGAGGGCTCTATGGGGTCGCTATGGGGCAGAGGGGCCTCTATGGGGCCTGCTATGGGGCTAGAGAGTCGCTATGGGGCAGGCTGTGGGGCTGTGGGGTCGCTACGGGGTCGCTATGGGGCCTCTATGGGGCTAGGGAGTCGCTATGGGGCAGGCTATGGGGCACAGGGGTCGCTATGGGGCAGGCTATGGGGCCTGGGAGGGTCTCTATGGGGCTGGGGGGTCCCTATGGGGCAGGCTATGGGGCTCAGGGGTCGCTATGGGGCAGGCTATGGGGCTGGGGTGACCCTATGGGGCAGGCTATGGGGCCTAGGGGTCGCTATGGGGCAGGCTATGGGGCCTGGGGGGGTCTCTATGGGGCTGGGGGGTCCCTATGGGGCAGGCTATGGGGCTGAGGGGTCGCTATGGGGCCTGCTATGGGGCTGGGGAGTTGCTATGGGGCAGGCTGTGGGGCTGGGGGGGTCGCTATGGGGCTGGAGGGGTCGCTATGGGGCCCAGGGGTCTCTATGGGGCTCGCTATGGGGCTGGGGGGTCTCTATGGGGTCGCTATGGGGCTCAGCAGGCTCTATGGGGCAGGCTATGGGGCACAAGGGCCTCTATGGGGCAGGCTATGGGGCCGGGGGGGGTCTCTATGGGGCTGGGGGGTCGCTATGGGGCCGGCTATAGGGCTAGGGGGGCTCTATGGGGCAGGCTATGGGGCTGGGGGGGGGTCTCTATGGGGCAAGGGGGTCCCTATGGGGCAGGCTATGGGGCTAGGGGGGCTCTATGGGGCCGGCTATGGGGCTGGGGTGACCCTATGGGGCAGGCTGTGGGGCCTAGGGGTCGCTATGGGGCAGGCTATGGGGCTGGGGGGTCGCTATGGGGCAGGCTATGGGGCTGGGGGGTCGCTATGGGGTCGCTATGGGGCTCAGGAGGCGCTATGGGGCTTGCTATGGGGCTGGGGGGGTCCCTATGGGGTCGCTATGGGGCTCAGGAGTCGCTATGGGGCAGGCTATGGGGCACAGGGGTCGCTATGGGGCAGGCTATGGGGCCTGGGGGGGTCTCTATGGGGCTGGGGGGTCCCTATGGGGCAGGCTATGGGGCACAGGGGCTTCTATGGGGTCGCTATGGGGCTGGGGGGCCCCTATGGGGTCGCTATGGGGCTCAGCAGGCTCTATGGGGCAGGCTATGGGGCACAAGGGCCTCTATGGGGCAGGCTATGGGGCTGGGGGGGTCTCTATGGGGCTGGGGGGCCCCTATGGGGCTGGCTATAGGGCTAGGGGGGCTCTATGGGGCAGGCTATGGGGCTGGGGTGACCCTATGGGGCAGGCTGTGGGGTCTAGGGGTCGCTATGGGGCAGGCTATGGGGCTGGGGGGTCGCTATGGGGTCGCTATGGGGCTAGGGGGGTTGCTATGGGGCTCAGGGGTCTCTATGGGGCAGGCTATGGGGCTGGGAGGGCTCTATAGGGTCTCTATGGGGCCTCTATGGGGTCGCTATGGGGCTGGGGGGTCGCTATGGGGCAGGCTATGGGGCCGGGGCATCCCTATGGGGCGCGCTGTGGGGCCCGGCTCACCCCAGAGCCCACCCCACACCCCCTGACTGACCCCATAACCTGCCCTATAGCCCTTGCTGGCCCCATGGCTCACCCTATAGATCTTGGTTGACCCCATAACCCACCCTATGGGTTTTGGTTGACCCCATGGCCCTTGCTTGACCCCATAGCCCATCCTATGGGGCTTGGTTGACCCCATAACCCACCCTATAGATCTTGGTTGACCCCATTGATGATCCCATTGATCTTGGTTGACCCCATAGCCAATCCCATTGATCTTGGTTGACCCCATTGATGATCCTATGGGTCTTGGTTGACCCCATAACCCACCCTACGCATCCTGGTTGACCCCATAACCCACCCTATACATCTTGGTTGACCCCATAACCCATCCTATTGGTCTTGGTTGACCCCATTGGTCATTCTATGGGTTTTGGTTGACCCCATAACCCACCCCATGGGGCTCGGTTGACCCCATAACCCACCCTACACTCTTTGGTTGACCCCATAGCCAACCCTATTGGTCTTGGTTGACCCCATTGATGATCCTATTGATCTTGGTTGACCCCATAGCCAACCCTATTGATCTTGGTTGACCCCAATGCTCACCCTACACATCCTGGTTGACCCCGTAGCCAATCCTATAGATCTTGGTTGACCCCATTGATGATCCTATGGGTTTTGTTGACCCCATAAGCCACCCTATAGATCCTGGTTGACCCCATAACCCATCCTATGGGTCTTGGTTGACCCCAATTGTCTTCTAATGGGTTTTGGTTGACCCCATAGGTCTCGGTTGACCCCATAACCCACCCCATAGATTGTGGTTGACCCCATAGCCAACCCTATTGGTCTTGGTTGACCCCATAACCCACCCTACACATCCTGGTTGACCCCATAACCCACCCTATAGATCTTGGTTGACCCCATAACCCATCCTATGTTGACCCCAATGGTCTTCCAATGGGTTTTGGTTGACCCCATAGGTCTTGGTTGACCCCATAGCCCACCCTATAGATCTTAGTTGACCCCATTGGTCATCCTATGGGTCTTGGTTGACCCCATAGCCCACCCTACACATCTTGATTGACCCCATAACCCATCCTATGGGTCTTGGTTGACCCCATTGATGATCCTATTGATCTTGGTTGACCCCATAGCCAACCCTATAGATCTTGGTTGACCCCATTGATGATCCTATGGGTCTTGGTTGACCCCATAACCCACCCTACGCATCCTGGTTGACCCCATAGCCCACCCTATAGATCTTGGTTGACCCCATAACCCATCCTATTGGTCTTGGTTGACCCCATTGGTCATCCTATGGGTCTTGGTTGACCCCATAGCCAACCCTATAGATCTTGGTTGACCCCATAGCCCACCCTACACATCTTGGTTGACCCCATAGCCAATCCTATAGATCTTGGTTGACCCCATTGATGACCCTATGGGTCTTGGTTGACCCCATAGCCAACCCTATGGGTCTTGGTTGACCCCATAGCCAACCCTATGGGTCTTGGTTGACCCCAATGCTCATCCTATAGATCCTGGTTGACCCCATAGCCCACCCTATAGATCTTGGTTGACCCCATAGCCAATCCCATTGATCTTGGTTGACCCCATAGCCAATCCTATAGATCTTGGATGACCCCATAGCCAACCCTATAGATCTTGGTTGACCCCATAGCCAATCCCATTGATCTTGGTTGACCCCATAGCCAACCCTATGGGTTTTGGTTGACCCCATTGATGATCCTATGGGTTTTGGTTGACCCCAATGGTCTTCCAATGGGTTTTGGTTGACCCTATGGGTCTCGGTTGACCCCATAACCCACCCTACAGATCCGAATCGACCCCATAGCCAACTTTGGGGTCTTCTATGGGGTGACCCCTATAACTTTCCCCCCCCTACAGCTACGAGGCGTGCTCGGAGGCGGCCTCCTGGGTTTTGGGGCGCGCGGCCGAGCCCCCGCGGGTGGCCCTGGTCTGCGGCTCGGGGCGACCCCATAACACACCCCATGGGGCTCGGTTGACCCCATAGCCCACCCTATAGATCTTAGTTGACCCCATAGCCTACCCTATGGGTTTTGGTTGACCCCATAACCCATCCTATTGGTCTTGGTTGACCCCATAACCCACCCTAAACATCCTGGTTGACCCCATAACCCACCCTATTGATCTTGGTTGACCCCATTGATGATCCTATTGATCTTGGTTGACCCCATTGGTCATCCTATGGGTCTTGGTTGACCCCATAACCCACCCTATAGATCTTGGTTGACCCCATTGATGATCCCATTGATCTTGGTTGACCCCATTGATGATCCCATTGATCTTGGTTGACCCCATAGCCAATCCCATTGATCTTGGTTGACCCCATAGCCAACCCTATGGGTTTTGGTTGACCCCATTGATGATCCTATGGGTTTTGGTTGACCCCATTGATGATCCTATGGGTTTTGGTTGACCCCATTGATGATCCTATGGGTTTTGGTTGACCCCAATGGTCTTCCTATGGGTTTTGGTTGACCCTATGGGTCTCGGTTGACCCCATAACCCACCCCACACCCCATGGCTGCCCTCTGGGGCACGTTTATGGGGTGACCCTATAACTTTCCCCCCCCTACAGCTACGAGGCGTGCTCGGAGGCGGCCTCCTGGGTTTTGGGGCGCGCGGCCGAGCCCCCGCGGGTGGCCCTGGTCTGCGGCTCGGGGCGACCCCATAACACACCCCATGGGGCTCGGTTGACCCCAATGGGTCTCTGTTGACCCCAAAGGTCATCCTATGGGGATTGGTTGACCCCATAGCCCACCCTACACATCTTGGTTGACCCATAGCCAACCCTATGGGTCTTGGTTGACCCCAATGGTCTTCCATGGGTTTTGGTTGACCCCCATAGGTCTCGGTTGACCCCATAGCCCACCCTATAGATCTTGGTTGACCCCATTGATGATCCTATTGATCCTGGTTGACCCCATTGGTCATCCTATGGGTCTTGTTGACCCCATAGCCAACCCTATGGGTCTTGGTTGACCCCAATGCTCACCCTACACATCCTGGTTGACCCCATAGCCAATCCCATTGATCTTGGTTGACCCCATTGATGATCCTATGGGTTTTGGTTGACCCCATAGCCAACCCTATGGGTCTTGGTTGACCCCAATGGTCTTCCAATGGGTTTTGGTTGACCCCATAGGTCTTGGTTGACCCCATACCCACCCCATAGATTGTGGTTGACCCCATAGCCAACCCTATTGATCTTGGTTGACCCCATAGCCAATCCCATTGATCTTGGTTGACCCCATTGATGATCCTATAGATCTTGGATGACCCCATAGCCAATCCCATTGATCTTGGTTGACCCATAGCCAATCCTATAGATCTTGGATGACCCCATAGCCAACCCTATGGGTTTTGGTTGACCCCAATGGTCTTCCAATGGGTTTTGGTTGACCCTATGGGTCTCGGTTGACCCCATAACCCACCCTACAGATCCGAATCGACCCCATAGCCAACTTTGGGCTCTTCTATGGGGTGACCCTATAATTTTCCCCCCCCTACAGCTACGAGGCGTGCTCGGAGGCGGCCTCCTGGGTTTTGGGGCGCGCGGCCGAGCCCCCGCGGGTGGCCCTGGTCTGCGGCTCGGGGCGACCCCATAACACACCCCATGGGGCTCGGTTGACCCCAATGGGTCTCTGTTGACCCAAAGGTCATCCTATGGGGCTTGGTTGACCCATAGCCCACCCTACAGATCTTGGTTGACCCCATTGATGATCCTATTGATCCTGGTTGACCCCATTGGTCATCCTATGGGTCTTGGTTGACCCCATAACCCACCCTATAGATCTTGGTTGACCCCATTGATGATCCTATTGATCTTGGTTGACCCCATTGGTCATCCTATGGGTCTTGGTTGACCCCATAACCCATTCTATGGGTTTTGGTTGACCCCATAGCCAATCCATTGATCTTGGTGACCCCAATGCTCATCCTATTGATCTTGGTTGACCCATAGCCAACCCTATAGATCCTGGTTGACCCCATAGCCAACCCTATGGGTCTTGGTTGACCCCAATGCTCATCCTATTGATCCTGGTTGACCCCATAACCCACCCTACACATCCTGGTTGACCCCATAGCCAATCCTATAGATCCTGGTTGACCCCATAACTCATCCTATAGATTCTGGTTGACCCCAATGGTCTTCCCATGGGTTTTGGTTGACCCCATAGGTCTCGGTTGACCCCATAACCCACCCTACTGATCCGAATCGACCCCATAGCCAACTTTGGGGTCTTCTATGGGGTGACCCTATAATTTCCCCCCCCTACAGCTACGAGGCGTGCTCGGAGGCGGCCTCCTGGGTTTTGGGGCGCGCGGCCGAGCCCCCGCGGGTGGCCCTGGTCTGCGGCTCGGGGCGACCCCATAACACACCCCATGGGGCTCGGTTGACCCCAATGGGTCTCTGTTGACCCCAAAGGTCATCCTATGGGGATTGGTTGACCCTATAGCCCACCCTATAGAAATTGGTTGACCCCATTGATGATCCTATTGATCCTGGTTGACCCCATTGGTCATCCTATGGGTCTTGGTTGACCCCATAGCCAACCCTATAGATCTTGGTTGACCCCATTGATGATCCTATGGGTCTTGGTTGACCCCATTGATGATCCTATTGATCTTGGTTGACCCCATTGGTCATCCTATGGGTCTTGGTTGACCCCATAACCCATTCTATGGGTTTTGGTTGACCCCATAGCCAATCCCATTGATCTTGGTTGACCCCATTGATGATCCTATTGATCTTGGTTGACCCCATAGCCAATCCCATTGATCTTGGATGACCCCATAACCCACCCTATAGATCTTGGTTGACCCCATTGATGATCCTATGGGTCTTGGTTGACCCCATAACCCACCCTATTGATCTTGGTTGGACCCCATTGATGATCCTATAGATCTTGGATGACCCCATAGCCAACCTATGGGTTTTGGTTGACCCTATGGGTCTTGGTTGACCCCATAACCCACCCTGGGGCGCGTTTATGGGTGACCCTATAACTTTCCCCCCCCTACAGCTACGAGGCGTGCTCGGAGGCGGCCTCCTGGGTTTTGGGGCGCGCGGCCGAGCCCCCGCGGGTGGCCCTGGTCTGCGGCTCGGGGCTGGGGGCCCTGGCCCAGGAGCTGGCGGGCCCCCCAGCACCTGGACTACGGGGACATCCCCCACTTCCCCCGCAGCACCGGTGGGTGTTTGGGGGATTTAATGGGGTCGGGGGGGTTTAGTGGGGTTTGGGGGGGGGGTTGGGGGGGATTTGGGGGGGTTTGGGGGGGATTGGGGGATTTGGGGGGGAAAATGGGGGGAAAATGGGGGATTTGGGGGGGAAATGGGGGGAAAATGGGGATTTGGGGGGGATTTAATGGGGGATTTAATGGGGTCAGGGGGGTTATGGGGGATTTATTGGGGTTGGGAGGGATTTGGGGGGGATTTTGGGGGGATTTGGGGGGATTTTTGGGGATTTGGGGGGGTTTGGGGCGGGTTTAGGGGGGATTTGGGGGGAAAATGGGGGATTTAGGGGGGATTTAATGGGGGATTTAATGGGGTCGAGGGGTTTAGTAGGGTTTGGGGGGGATTTGGGGGGGTTTGGGGGGTTTGGGGGGATTTTGGGGGGTTTGGGGCGGGTTTAGGGGGGATTTGGGGGGAAAATGGGGGATTTGGGGGGGATTTGGGGGGAAATGGGGGGTAAATGGGGGATTTAGGGGGGATTTAATGGGGGATTTAATGGGCTCGGGGGTTTAGTAGGGTTTGGGGGGGTTTATTGGGGGATTTGGGGGGGATTTGGGGGGGTTTGGGGGGGAAATGGGGGGAAAATGGGGGATTTAGGGGGGATTTGGGGGGGAAATGGGGGGAAAATGGGGGATTTAAGGGGGATTTAATGGGGGATTTAATGGGGTCGGGGGGTTTGGGGGGGATTTGGGGGGGGGTTGGGGGGGATTTGGGGGGATTTGGGGGGATTTTGGGGGAGTTTGGGGGGGATTTGGGGGGATTTGGGGGGGGTTTGGGGTGGGTTTAGGGGGGATTTGGGGGGGTAAAGGGGGGATTTGGGGGGGAAATGGGGGATTTAGGGGGATTTAATGGGGGATTTAATGGGGTCGGGGGGGTTTAGTGGGGTTTGGGGGGTTTGGGGGGATTTGGGGGGATTTGGGGGGATTTGGGGGATTTATGGGGGTCTATAGGGGATTTATGGGGCTAAATGGGGGATTTATGGGGGTTAATGGGGGATTTGTTGGGGTTAGGGGGGGGATTTGGGGGATTTAATGGGGTCAGGGGGGTTATGGGGGATTTATTGGGGTTGGGGGGGATTTGGGGGGATTTGGGGGGGTTTGGGGGGGTTTGGGGTGGGTTTAGGGGGGATTTGGGGGGTAAATGGGGGATTTAGGGGGGATTTAATGGGGGATTTAATGGGGTAGAGGGTTTAGTAGGGTTTGGGGGGGATTTGGGGGGGATTTGGGGGGGATTTGGGGGGATTTATGGGGATTTGGGGGGATTTGGGGGGGTTTGGGGGGATTTGGGGGGAAAATGGGGGATTTGGGGGGATTTGGGGGGGAAATGGGGGGTAAATGGGGGATTTAGGGGGGATTTAATGGGGGATTTAATGGGGTCGGGGGGTTTAGTAGGGTTTGGGGGGGGTTTGGGGGGGATTTGGGGGGGATTTGGGGGAGTTTGGGGTGGGTTTATGGGGGTTTATGGGAGATTTATGGGAGTCTATGGGGATTTAGGGGGATTTGGGGGGTAAATGGGGGGATTTGGGGGATTTAATGGGGTCGGGGGGTTTAGTGGGGTTTGGGGGATTTGGGTGGATTTGGGGGGGATTTGGGGGGATTTGGGTGGGTTTAGGGGGGTAAATGGAGGATTTGGGGGGATTTATGGGGGATTTATGGGGGTTAATGGGGGATTTGTTGGGGTTATGGGGGGATTTGGGGGATTTAATGGGGTCGGGGGTTTAGTGGGGTTTGGGGGGGGTTTGGGGGGATTTGGGGGGATTGGGTGGGTTTAGGGGGGATTTGGGGGGATTTGGGGGGGTTTGGGGTGGGTTTAGGGGGGTAAATGGGGGATTTGGGGGGGAAAATGGGGGGTTTGGGGGGATTTAGGGGGGATTTATGGGGATTTATGGGACTAAATGGGGGGATTTGGGGGATTTAATGGGGTCGGGGGGTTTAGTAGGGTTTGGGGGGGTTTGGGGGAGTTTATGGGGGGGATTTGGGGGGTTTGGGGAGTTTGCAGTGGGTTTAGGGGGGAAATGGGGGGAAAATGGGGGATTTGGGGGGGAAATGGGGGATTTAGGGGAGATTTAATGGGGGATTTAATGGGGTCGGGGGGTTTAGTAGGGTTTTGGGGGGTTGGGGGGATTTGGGGGGGATTTGGGGGGATTTGGGGGGGATTTATGGGGATTTGGGGGGGGTTGGGGTGGGTTTAGGGGGATTTGGGGGGAAAATGGGGGATTTAGGGGGATTAAGGGGGGATTTAATGGGGTCGGGGGGTTTAGTGGGGTTTGGGGGGGGGTTGGGGGGATTTGGGGGGGATTTGGGGGGGTTTGGGGTGGGTTTAGGGGGGAAATGGGGGGAAAATGGGGGATTTAGGGGGGATTGGGGGGTAAATGGGGGATTTAGGGGGGGATTTGGGGGATTATTGGGGTTGGGGGGGATTGGGTAGGTTTAGGGGGGATTTGGGGGGGATTTGGGGCCCACTTATGGGGCCGGGAGCTATGGGGTGGCCACTACGGGTCAAGGGGTCCCACTTATGGGTCGGGGGGGCTACTTATGGGCAGGGCCCCCCACTTATGGGTCAGGGGGTGGCACTTGGGGCCCACTTATGGGGCAGAGGCCCCACTTATGGGGCCGGGGTTCCCACTTATGGGTCAGGGGGTCCCAGTTATGGGTCAGGGGGGCTACTTATGGGGCAGGACCCCCCACTTATGGGGCAGAGGTCCCACTTATGGGTCAAGGGGTCCCACTTATGGGGCAGGGGGTCCCACTTATGGGGCACTTGGGACCCACTTATGGGGCCGGGAGGTTATGGGTGGCCACTTACGGGTCAGTGGCCCCACTTATGGGTCGGGGGGGCTACTTATGGGGCAGGGCCCCCCACTTATGGGGCCGGGGGTCCCACTTATGGGTCGGAGGCCCACTTATGGGGCAGGGGGGTGGCACTTGGGGCCACTTATGGGGCCGGGCGGTTATGGGGTGGCCACTTACGGGTCAAGGGGTCCAGTTATGGGTCGGGGGGCTACTTGTGGGGCAGGGCCCCCCACTTATGGGGCAGAGGCCCCACTTATGGGGCAGAGGTCCCACTTATGGGGCACTTGGGGCCCACTTATGGGGCCGGGCGGTTATGGGATGGCCACTTATGGGTCAAGGGGTCCCACTTATGGGTCAGGGCCCCCCACTTATGGGGCAGGGGGTGGCACTTGGGGCCCACTTATGGGGCAGAGGCCCCACTTATGGGGCCGGGGTTCCCACTTATGGGTCCGGGGCTCCCACTTATGGGTCGGAGGGGCTACTTATGGGGCAGAGCCCCCACTTATGGGGCAGAGGTCCCACTTATGGGTCAGCGGCCCCCACTTATGGGGCAGGGGGCCCACTTATGGGGCAGGGGGTGGCACTTGGGACCCACTTATGGGGCCGGGAGGTTATGGGGTGGCCACTTACGGGTCAAGGGGTCCCAGTTATGGGTCGGGGGGGCTACTTATGGGGCAGGGCCCCCCACTTATGGGGCAGGGGGGCTATGGGGTGGCACTTTGGGGGGCACTTGGGAGGGATTTGGGGGGCACTTATGGGGCCGGGAGGTTATGGGGTGGCCACTTATGGGTCAAGGGTCCCACTTATGGGTCGGGGGGGCTACTTGTGGGTCAGGGACCCCCACTTATGGGGCAGAGGTCCCACTTATGGGTCAGGGGGGCCACTTATGGGCCACTTGGGGCCCACTTATGGGGCCGGGCGGTTATGGGGTGGCCACTTACGGGTCAAGGGGTCCCACTTATGGGTCGGGGGGGCTACTTATGGGGCAGGGCCCCCCCACTTATGGGGCAGGGGGTGGCACTTGGGGCCCACTTATGGGTCCGGGGGTCCCACTTATGGGGCAGAGGCCTCAGTTATGGGTCCGGGGGTCCCACTTACGGTCAGGGGGTCCCAGTTATGGGTCGGGGGGGCTACTTGTGGGGCAGGGCCCCCCACTTATGGGGAAGGGGGTGGCACTTGGAGCCCACTTATGGGTCAGAGGTCCCACTATGGGTCAGGGGGGCTACTTATGGGTCAGGGGGTCCCACTTATGGTCAAGGGGTCCCACTTATGGGGCAGGGGCTCCCACTTATGGGTCAGGGGGCTACTTATGGGGCAGGGGTCCCACTTATGGGTCAGCGGCCCCCACTTATGGGGCAGGGGGTCCCACTTATGGGTCAAGGGGTCCCACTTATGGGCAGGGGGGCTACTTATGGGGGCAGGGCCCCCCACTTATGGGTCAGGGGGTCCCACTTATGGGGCAGAGGTCCCACTTATGGGCACTTGGGACCCACTTATGGGGCCGGGAGGTTATGGGGTGGCCACTTACGGGTCAAGGGGTCCCACTTATGGGTCGGGGGGGGCTACTTATGGGGCAGGGCCCCCCACTTATGGGGCAGGGCCCCCCACTTATGGGCAGGGGGGCTATGGGGTGGCACTTTGGGGGCACTTGGGAGGGATTTGGGGGGCACTTATGGGCCGGAGGTTATGGGGATGGCCACTTATGGGTCAGGGGTCCCACTTATGGGTCAGGGCAGACTACTTATGGGTCGGAGGCC
The DNA here is from genome assembly GCF_964035555.1 of Netta rufina. Taxonomy (NCBI): domain Eukaryota; kingdom Metazoa; phylum Chordata; class Aves; order Anseriformes; family Anatidae; genus Netta; species Netta rufina. The sequence continues at coordinate 46,655 of NC_140161.1, read as the reverse complement.
CACTTATGGGGCAGTGGGGGGGCACTTGGAGCCCATTTATGGGGCAGAGGTCCCCACTTATGGGTCAGTGGCCCCCACTTATGGGGCAGAGGGGCTACTTATGGGGCAGGGGGCCCCACTTATGGGGCAGGGGGTGGCACTTGGGACCCACTTGTGGGGCCGGGCGGTTATGGATGGCCACTTACGGGTCAAGGGGTCCCACTTATGGGTCGGGGGGGGCTACTTATGGGGCAGGGCCCCCCACTTATGGGGCTGGGCCCCCCACTTATGGGTCATGGGGTCCCACTTATGGGGCTGGGAGTCCCACTTATGGGTCAGGGGGGCCCACTTATGGGGGCACTTGGAGCCCACTTATGGGGCCGGGCGGTTATGGGGTGGCCACTTACGGGTCAAGGGGTCCCAGTTATGGGTCGGGGGGCTACTTGTGGGGCAGGACCCCCCACTTATGGGGCAGGGGGTCCCACTTATGGGTCAGAGGGGCCACTTATCGGGGCACTTGGGGCCCACTTATGGGGCCGGGAGGTTATGGATGGC
>NC_140161.1:0-45921 GCF_964035555.1 Netta rufina | reverse complement strand
CGTCTCGGGGGGTTTTGGGGTTGTCTTGGGGGTTTTGGGGTCAACTTGGGGGGCTTGGTGGTCAACTTGGGGTCTTGGTGGTCAACTTGTTGGGTTTTGGGGTCATCTTGGGGGGTTTTGGGGGTCATCTTGTTGGGTTTGGGGGTCATCTTGTTGGGTTTTGGGGTCGTCTTGGAGGTTTTGGGACGTCTTGTTGGGTTTTGGGGTCAACTTGGGGTCTTGGTGGTCAACTTGTTGGGTTTTGGGGTCATCTTGTTGGGTTTTGGGTCAACTTGGGGGGTTTGGGGACGTCTTGGGGGGTTTTGGGGGCGTCTTGGGGGTCTTGGTGGTCAACTTGGGAGTCTTCGTGGTCATCTTGGGGTCTACGTGGTCAACTTGGGGTCTTGGTGGTCAACTTGGAGTCATCTTGGGGGGTTTTGGGGGCGTCTTGGGGGGTTTGGGGGCGTCTTGGGGGGCTTGGTGGTCAACTTGGGGTCATCTTGTTGGGTTTTTGGGGTCATCTTGGGGGTTTTGGGGTCATTTGGGGGTTTTGGGGTCATCTTGGTGTCTTGGTGGTCAACTTGGGGATGTTGAGGGTCATCTTGTTGGGTTTTGGGGTCATCTTGGGGGTTTTGGGGTCATCTTGGGATCTTGGTAGTCATCTTTGGGTCTTGGTAGGCATCTTGGGGACATTGGAGGTCAACTTGGGGTCTTGGTGGTCATCTTGGGGTCATCTTGGGGGGTTTTGGGGTTGTCTCGGGGGGTTTTGGGGGCGTCTCGGGGGGTTTGGGGTCATCTCGGGGGGCTTGGTGGTCAACTTGGGGTCTTGGTGGTCGACTTGGGGTCATCTTGTTGGGTTTTGGGGTCATCTTGGGGGTTTTGGGGTCATCTTGGGGGGTTTGGGGGTCATCTGGGGGGTTTTGGGGTCATCTTGGGGTCTTGGTGGTCAACTTGGGGTCTTGGTGGTCATCTTGGGGTCAATCTTGGGGGTTTTGGGGTCATGTTGGGGGTCTTGGTAGTCATCTTGGCGTCTTGGTAGTCAACTTGGGAACGTTGGAGGTCAACTTGGGGTCTTGGTGGTCAACTTGGAGTCATCTTGGGGGGTTTTGGGGTCATCTTGGGGGGTTTTGGGGTCATTTTGGGGTCTTGGTGGTCATCTTGCGGATGTTGAGGGTCATCTTGTTGGGTTTTTGGGGTCATCTTGGGGGTTTTGGGGTCATCTTGGGGGTCTTGGTGGTCATCTTGGGGTCTTGGTGGTCAACTTGGGGACCTTGGGGACGCCGTTGGGGGTCATCTTGGGGGGTTTTGGGTCATTTGGGGGTCTTGGTGGTCATCTTGGGGCTCTTGGTAGTCAACTTGGGGTCTTGGTGGTCAACTTGGGGTCATCTTGGGGGGTTTTGGGGTCATCTTGGGGGGTTTTGGGGTCATCTTGGGGGGTTTTGGGGCCATCTTGGGGGGTTTTGGGGCCATTTTGGGGGCTTGGTGGTCATCTTGGGGTCTTGGTGGCCATCTTGGTGACCTCCCAAGACGTTTTTGGGGTCTCCACCGTGCCGTAGCCGACCCGAAGACCCCCAAAACCTCCCCGATTTTGGTCGGGGGTCTCCACCGTGCCGTAGGCAACCCAACGCCGTCACGCCGTGGTTGACCCGTCTGCCTCCCGTTGACGCCCCAAAACCCCGTTTTTTGCGGTTTTTTCCCCCCAAAAAAAAAGCTTCGGGACTCGTTTCCCCCCCATGCTGGACGCCTACGACCCCGAGCTGAGGCGCCTGGCCCTGGAAATGGCCCCCCCGGAGCTGCGGGCGCAGCGAGGGGGTCTACGTGGGGGTGGGCGGCCCCAGCTACGAGACCGTGGCCGAGTGCCGCTTCCTGCAGCGCATCGGCGCCGACGCCGTGGGTGAGTCCCGTAGGGGGGTCGGGGGGGGGGGGGGCCAAAATCCCAAAAGGGGGGGGGTCCAAAATGTCATGGGGGGGGCGAAACCCCATGGGAGTAGGCCAAAATCCATGGGATTAGCCCCAAATCCCATGGGAGTAGGCCAAAATCCAAAGGGAGTAGGCCAAAACCCCATAGGATTAGCCCAAAATCCATAGGATTAGGCCAAAATCCCATGGAATTAGGCCAAAATCCAACAGGAATAGGCCAAAATCCCATGGAAGTAGGCCAAAATCCAAGGGAGTAGCCCAAAACCCTACAGAGATAGCCAAAAACCCCATGGGAGTAGCCCAAAATCCAATGGGAGTAGGCCAAAATCCCATGGGATTAGGCCAAAATCCCATGGAAGTAGCCCAAAATCCCATGGGAGTAGCCCAAAATCCCATGGGATTAGCCCAAAATCCCATGGGAGTAGCCCAAAATCCATGGGATTAGCCCAAAATCCCATGGGAGTAGCCCAAAATCCCATGGGAGTAGCCCAAAACCCTACAGAGATAGACCAAACCCCATGGGAGTAGCCCAAAATCCAAAGGGAGTAGGCCAAAATCCCATGGGAGTAGGCCAAAATCCCATGGGAATAGGCCAAAATCCAAGGGAGTAGCCCCAAACCCCACAGAGATAGGCCAAACCCCATGGGAGTAGCCCAAAATCCCATGGGAGTTGACCAAAATCCATGGAAGTAGCCCAAATTGCAATGGGAATAGACCAAAATCCCACAGAAGTAGCCCAAAATCCCATGGGAGTAGGCCAAAATCCAAGGGAGTAGCCCAAAACCCTACAGAGATAGCCAAAAACCCCATGGGAGTAGCCCAAAAACCTATGGGAGTAGGCCAAAATCCCATGGGATTAGGCCAAAATCCATGGGATTAGCCCAAAATCCCATGGAAGTAGGCCAAAATCCTATGGGAGTAGGCCAAAATCCCATGGGAGTAGCCCAAAACCCTACAGAGATAGCCAAAATCCCATGGGGGTGGCACAAAATCCCATGGGGGTGGCACAAAATCCCATGGGAGTAGCCCAAAATCCCATGGGAGTAGCCCAAAATCCCATGAAAGTAGACCCAAATCCCATGGAAGTAGCCCCAAATCCCATAGGATTAGCCCAAAATCCCATGGGAGTAGGCCAAAATCCCACAGAAGTAGCCCAAAATCCCATGGGGGTGGCCCAAAATCCCATGTGAGTAGGCCAAAATCCATGGGATTAGGCCAAAATCCATGGGATTAGGCCAAAATCCCATGGGAGTAGACCAAAATCCAACAGGAATAGGCCAAAATCCCACGGAAGTAGCCCAAAATCCATGGAAGTAGCCCAAAATCCCACAGAAGTAGCCCAAAATCCCATGGGAGTAGCCCAAAATCCAACGGGAGTAGACAAAAACCCAACGGGAGTAGGCCAAAATCCCATGGGAGTAACCCAAAACCCCACAGAGATAGCCCAAAACCATGTAGGACCACCCCAAAAGACACACAAACACCCCAAAACCATGTAGGAACAGCCCCAAACCCCATAGAAATAGCCCCAAACCACACAAATACCCCAAAACCGTGTAGGAAATCCCCAAAACCCCATGGAAGTAGCCCAAAATCATGTAGGACCACCCCAAAACCACACAAATACCCCAAAACCCGATGGAAATAACCCAAAAGTACAAGGGAATACTCTAAAAACCCATAGAAATACCCCAAAACCCCACAGAAATACCCCAAAACCATGTAGGACCACCCCAAAACCACAGAAATACCCCCAAACCCTACATAAATACCCCAAAGCTACACAGAAATACCCCAAAACCCCTCAGAATTTCCCCAAAACGACACAAATTCCCCCAAACCCCACAGAAATACCCCAAAACCCCACAGATCTACCCAAAAAACCCCACAGAACTACCCCAAAACCCCACGGAAATACCCCAAAACCCCTAAAATACCCCAAAACCCCTCAAAAACACCCCAAAACCGTGTAGGACTACCCCAAAACCCCCAGAAATCCCCCCAAAACCCACTCAGAAACCCCCCAGGACCACCCCAAAACCGCCCCCATGTTAAAAGATCCCAAATAAACCCCAAAACATGCTAAGAACATGCTAAGAACACACTAGGAACACGCTAGGAACATGCTAGGAACACGCTAAGCCCCCAATATCCCCCCAATATCCCCTTAAACCACCCCAAAACCCCTTTTCTTCCCCCAAACCTCTCCCTAACCCATATAGGACCGCGATCATGCTAAGAACATGCTAAGAACATACGTATAAACCACACTAATCCCCCAAAAGAGCAAAATAACGATAAATAATGATAGAAAATGATAGAAAATAGTGGTAAAACCCTAAAAATTGGGGTCGGGGGGCGTAGGAGGGGGTATACCAGGGTCCCTTAGCGTGTCCTTAGCGTGTCCTTAGCATGTCCTGCCCTTTTTCCAGGCATGAGCAAGACCCTGTGACCCAAACAAGACCCCAAACACGCTCAAAACACCCTAATGACACGCTAAGGCACCCTAAAAACACGCTAAGACACCCCAATAACACACCAAGGCACCCTAATAATACACTAAGACACCCTAATTACATGCTAATAACATGCTAAGAACACACTAGGAACATGATATGAACACGCTAGGAACACGCTAAGCCCCCAATATCCCTCTAAAATCCCCTTAAACCACCCCAAAACCCCTTTTCTTCCCCCAAAACCCCTCCCTAACCCATATAGGACCGCGATCATGCCAAGAACATGCTAAGAACATACGTGTAAAACACACTAATCCCCCAAAAGAGCAAGATAACGATAAATAATGATAGAAAATGATAGAAAATAGTGGTAAAACCCTAAAAATTGGGGTCGGGGGGCGTAGGAGGGGGTACCCCGGGGGCCCTTAGCGTGTCCTTAGCGTGTCCTTAGCATGTCCTGCCCTTTTTCCAGGCATGAGCAAGACCCTATGACCCAAACAAGACCCCAAACACGCTCAAAACACCCTGATGACACGCTAAGGCACCCTAAAAACACGCTAAGACACCCCAATAACACACCAAGGCACCCTAATAATACACTAAGACACCCTAATTTCCTGCTAATAACATGCTAAGAACATGCTAAGAACATGCTAGGGACATGCTAGGAACATGTTAACCCCCCAATATCCCCCCAATATCCCCCCAAATGCCCCTAAACCACCCCAAAACCCCTTTTTTCCCCCGAAACCCCTCCCTAACCCATATAGGAATGCGATCATGCCAAGAACATGCTAAGAACATACATGTCCAATATGAAAACACCCCAAAGAGCAAAATAACGATAAATAATGATAGAAAATGATAGAAAAGAGCGGGAAACCCCTAAAAATAGTGGTCACGGGGTATAGTAGGGGGGACCCCGGGGGCCCTTAGCGTGTCCTTAGCGTGTCCTGCCCCTTTTCCCCAGGCATGAGCAAGACCCTATGACCCAAACAAGACCCCAAACACGCTCAAAACACCCTGATGACACGCTAAGGCACCCTAAAAACACGCTAAGACACCCCAATAACACACCAAGGCACCCTAATAATACACTAAGACACCCTAATTTCATACTAATAACATGCTATGAACATGCTAAGAACACGCTAGGAACATGCTAGGAACATGTTAACCCCCCAATATCCCCCCAATATCCCCCCAAAATCCCCTTAAACCACCCCAAAACCCCCTTTTTTCCCCCGAAACCCCTCCCTAACCCATATAGGACCGCGATCATGCTAAGAACATGCTAAGAACATACGTGTAAACCACACTAATCCCCCAAATAGCAAGATAACGATAAATAATGATAGAAAATGATAGAAAAGAGCGGGAAACCCCTAAAAATGGTGGTCACGGGGTATAGTAGGGGGTACCCCGGGGGCCCTTAGCGTGTCCTTAGCGTGTCCTTAGCATGTCCTGGCCCTCTTTAGGCATGAGCAAGACCCTATGACCCAAACAAGACCCCAAACACGCTCAAAACACCCTAATGACCCGCTAAGACACGCTAAAAACACGCTAAGACACCCCAATAACACACCAAGACACCCTAATAATACACTAAGACATTATAATAACATGCTAATAACATGCTAAAAACATGCTAGGAACATGATATGAACACGCTAGGAACACGCTAAGCCCCCAATATCCCCCCAATATCCCCCCAAAATCCCCTTAAACCACCCCAAAACCCCCTTTTTTCCCCCGAAACCCCTCCCTAACCCATATAGGACCGCGATCATGCCAAGAACATGCTAAGAACATACGTGTAAAACACACTAATCCCCAAAAGAGCAAGATAACGATAAATAATGATAGAAAATGATAGAAAATAGTGGTAAAACCCTAAAAATTGGGGTCGGGGGGCGTAGGAGGGGGTACCCCGGGGGCCCTTAGCGTGTCCTTAGCGTGTCCTTAGCATGTCCTGCCCTTTTTCCAGGCATGAGCAAGACCCTATGACCCAAACAAGATCCCAAACACGCTCAAAACAGCCTAATGACCCGCTAAGACACGCTAAAAACACGCTAAGACACCCCAATAACACACCAAGGCACCCTAATAATACACTAAGACACCCTAATTACATGCTAATAACATGCTAAAAACATGCTAGGAACATGATATGAACACGCTAGGAACACGCTAAGCCCCCAATATCCCCCCAATATCCCCCCAAAATCCCCTTAAACCACCCCAAAACCCCTTTTCTTCCCCCAAAACCCCTCCCTAACCCATATAGGACTGCGATCATGCCAAGAACATGCTAAGAACATACGTGTAAAACACACTAATCCCCCAAAGAGCAAAATATCGATAAGAAGTGATGGAAAATGATAGAAAATAGTGGTAAAACCCTAAAAATTGGGGTCGGGGGGCGTAGGAGGGGGTACCCTGGGGTCCCTTAGCGTGTCCTTAGCGTGTCCTTAGCATGTCCTGCCCTTTTTCCAGGCATGAGCAAGACCCTATGACCCAAACAAGACCCCAAACACGCTCAAAACACCCTAATGACATGCTAAGACACGCTAAAAACACGCTAAGGCACCCCAATAACACACCAAGACACCCTAATAATACACTAAGACACCCTAATTTCATGCTAATAACATGCTAAGAACACGCTAGGAACATGATAGGAACACGATAATAACATGCTAGGAACACACTAAGCCCCCAATATCCCTCTAAAATCCCCTTAAACCACCCCAAAACCCCTTTTTTTCCCCCAAAACCCCTCCCTAACCCATATAGGACCGCGATCATGCCAAGAACATGCTAAGAACATACGTGTAAACCACACTAATCCCCCAAAAGAGCAAAATAACGATAAATAATGATAGAAAATGATAGAAAAGAGCGGGAAACCCCTAAAAATGGTGGTCATGGGGTATAGTAGGGGGGACCCCGGGGGCCCTTAGCGTGTCCTTAGCGTGTCCTTAGCGTGTCCTGCCCTTTTTCCAGGCATGAGCAAGACCCTATGACCCAAACAAGACCCCAAACACGCTCAAAACACCCTAATGACCCGCTAAGACACGCTAAAAACACGCTAAGACACCCCAATAACACACCAAGGCACCCTAATAATACACTAAGACACCCTAATTTCATGCCAATAACATGCTAAGAACACACTAGGAACATGATATGAACACGCTAGGAACACGCTAAGCCCCCAATGTCCCCCCAAAATCCCCTTAAACCACCCCAAAACCCCTTTTCTTCCCCCAAAACCCCTCCCTAACCCATATAGGACCGCGATCATGCCAAGAACATGCTAAGAACATACATGTCAGATATGACAACACCCCAAAGAAGAAAATAATGATAAAAAATGATAGAAAATGATAGAAAAGAGCGGGAAACCCCTAAAAATTGGGGTCGGGGGGCGTAGGAGGGGGTACCCCGGGGTCCCTTAGCGTGTCCTTAGCGTGTCCTTAGCGTGTCCTGCCCTTTTTCCAGGCATGAGCAAGACCCTATGACCCAAACAAGACCCCAAACACGCTCAAAACACCCTGATGACACGCTAAGGCACCCTAAAAACACGCTAAGACACCCCAATAACACACCAAGACACCCTAATAATACACTAAGACACCCTAATTACATGCTAATAACATGCTAAAAACATGCTAGGAACATGCTAGAAACACACTAGGAACACGTTAACCCCCCAATATCCCCCCAATATCCCCCCAAAATCCCCTTAAACCACCCCAAAACCCCTTTTCTTCCCCCGAAACCCCTCCCTAACCCATATAGGACCGCGATCATGCCAAGAACATGCTAAGAACATACATGTCCAATATGAAAACACCCCAAAGAGCAAAATAACGATAAATAATGATAGAAAATGATAGAAAAGAGCGGGAAAACCCTAAAAATGGTGGTCATGGGGTATAGTAGGGGGGACCCCGGGGGCCCTTAGCGTGTCCTTAGCGTGTCCTTAGCGTGTCCCGCCCATTTTTTCCAGGCATGAGCACGGTGGCGGAGGCGGGGTGGCGGCGCGGCACTGCGGGCTGCGGGTGCTGGGGCTGTCGCTGATCACCAACGCCACCCCGCTGCCCCCCGAGGACGGGGCGGGGGCGACCCCCCGGGACCCCCCGGGACCCCCCGCGACCCCCCGGGACCCCCCGGCCGGGCACCAGGAGGTGCTGGAGGCGGCCGAGGCCGGGGCCCGGCACCTGCGGGAGCTGCTGGCACGCCTGGCCCCGCGTCTGGACGCGGGGGGACACGCGTGATCGCGGAGGGGGCGGGGGGGGGGGTGGGGGCGCGGGGAGGACATGGGTAGGACACGCTAAGGGGGACCAGAACACGTTTAGGACATGTTAAGGGGGGGACATGTTTAGGACACGCTAAGGGGGACCGTGACATGGGTAGGACATGCTAAGGGTGGTGACATGTTTAGGGCATGCTAAGGGGGACCATAACATACATAGGACATGCTAAGGGTGACTATAACATGGGTAGGACATGCTAAGGGGGTTATAACATGGATAGGGCGTGGGAAGGACATGCTAAGGGTGGTGACATGGGTAGGACATGCTAAAGGGGACCATAACATACATAGAACATGCTAAGGGTGACTATAACATGGGTAGGACATGGGTAGGACATGCTAAGGGTGGGGACATGTTTAGGACACGCTAAGGGGGACCAGAACATATATAGGACATGCTAAGGGGGTTGTGACATGGATAGGGCGTGGGAAGGACATGTTAAGGGGGGTGACATGTTTAGGACATGCTAAGGGGGACCAGGACATACATAGGACATGCTAAGGGTGACTATGACATATATAGGACATGCTAAGGGTGGTGACATGGGTAGGACACGCTAAGGGGCATTACAACATGGGTAGGACATGCTAAGGGGGACCAGAACATGGGTAGGACATACTAAGGGGGACCAGAACATATATAGGACATGCTAAGGGGGACCATGACATGTATAGGGCATGGGAAGGACATATTAAGGGTGGTGACATGTTTAGGACATGCTAAGGGGGACCAGGACATACATAGAACATGCTAAGGGTGGTGACATGGGGAGGACATGCTAAGGGGGACTATAACATGGATAGGACATGCTAAGGGGGACCAGAACATATATAGGACACGCTAAGGGGCATTATAACATGGGTAGGACATGCTAAGGGGGACCAGAACATATATAGGACACGCTAGGGTGACTATGACACGTATAGGACATGGGTAGGACATGCTAAGGGTGGTGACATGGGTAGGACACGCTAAGGGGGACCAGGACATATATAGGACATGCTAAGGGGGACCAGAACATGGGTAGAACACGCTAAGGGGGACCAGGACATGTGTAGGACATGCTAAGGGGGATTATAACATGGGTAGGACATGCGAACGGTTATAACATGCGTAGGACACGCTAAGGGGGACCAGAACATACACAGAACACGCTAAGGGCGACTAGGACACGTTTAGGACACGCTAAGGGCGGCGACGTGCCAAGGGCAATGCCAACACGCTAAGGACATGCTAAGGAGAACACGCTGCGGATTACAACATGCTAAGAACATGCTAAGGATTACAACACGCTGAGGAGAACACACGTGGGATGACAACATGCTAAGGACATGCTAAGGATTACAACACGCTAAGGATGTCATGTGTGGGATTAAAACACGCTAAGGATTACAACACGCTAAGGAGGACATGTGTGGGATTACAACACGCTAAGGACATGCTAAGGATTACAACACGCTACGGAGAACACGCGTGGGATGACAACATGCTAAGGACATGCTAAGGATTACAACACACTAAGGAGAACACGCGTGGGATTACAACATGCTAAGGACATGCTAAGGATTCCAACATGCTAAGGAGAACACGCGTGGGATTACAACACGCTAAGAACACGCTAAGGACGCCCACAGGGTAAGGGCCCCGGGCCGCAACACGCTAAGGACACGGAGAACACGCTAAGGACACGGCCCCGCTGCCACTGCATGCTGGGAGGACGGACACATGTTGTTAGCGTGTTAATCCCGTGTTAATCCGGATTGGATCCCCGTGTCAATCCCGTGTCAATCCCGTGTTAATCCGTATTGAATCCCCGTGTCAATCCCGTGTTAATCCCGTGTCAATCCCGTGTCAATCCCGATTCTACCCCGTGTCAGTGCCGTGTTAATCCAGATTACATCCCGTGTTAATCCAGATCGAGTCCCGTGTCAATCCCGTGTCAACCCTGTTTTAATCCGGATTCAATCCCCGTGTCACTCCCGTGTCAATCCAGATTCGGCCCCGTGTTAATCCCGTGTCAATCCAGATTCAATCCCGTGTCCATCCCGTGTCGATCCGGATTCCACCTCGTGTTAATCCCGTGTTAATCCAGATTCAATCCCGTGTCAATCCGGATTCAGTCCTGTGTCAATCCCGTGTCAATCCCGTGTCCATCCCATGTTAATCCAGATTCCACCTCGTGCCAATCCGGTGTCAATCCAGATTCAGTCCTGTGTCAATCCCGTGTTAATCCAGATTCAGTCCTGTGTCCATCCTGTGTTAATCCCGTGTCAATCCAGATTCCACCCGGTGTCAATCCCGTGTTAATCCAGATTCAGTCCCGTGTCAATCCCGTGTTAATCCAGATTCCACCTTGTGTCAATCCCGTGTTAATCCAGATTCAATCCCGTGTTAATCCAGATTCCACCTCGTGCCAATCCCGTGTCAATCCAGATTCAATCCTGTGTCAATCCCGTGTTAATCCAGATTCAGTCCCGTGTCAATCCCATGTTAATCCGGTGTCAATCCAGATTCCACCCCACGTCAACCCCATGTTAATCCAGATTCAATCCTGTGTCAATCCCGTGTCCATCCCGTGTTAATCCTGTGTTAATCCAGATTCAATCCCGTGTCAATCCCGTGTTAATCCAGATTCAGTCCCGTGTCCATCCCGTGTTAATCCGGTGTCAATCCAGATTCCACCTTGTGTCAATCCCGTGTTAATCCAGATTCAATCCTGTGTCAATCCCGTGTTAATCCAGATTCAGTCCTGTGTCAATCCCGTGTTAATCCAGATTCAGTCCCGTGTTAATCCAGATTCAGTCCTGTGTCCATCCCGTGTTAATCCAGATTCAGTCCCGTGTCCATCCCATGTTAATCCCGTGTTAATCCAGATTCCACCCGGTGTCAATCCCGTGTTAATCCAGATTCCACCCGGTGTCAATCCCGTGTCAATCCAGATTCAATCCTGTGTTAATCCAGATTCAATCCCGTGCCAATCCCGTGTTAATCCAGATTCAATCCTGTGTTAATCCAGATTCAGTCCTGTGTCCATCCCGTGTTAATCCCGTGTCAATCCGGATTCCACCTTGTGTTAATCCCGTGTTAATCTAGATTCAATCCGGTGTCAATCCAGATTCCACCCGGTGTCAATCCGGTGTCAATCCAGATTCAATCCCGTGTTAATCCCGTGTTAATCCAGATTCCACCTTGTGTCAATACCATGTTAATCCAGATTCAGTCCCGTGTTAATCCAGATTCAATCCCGTGTTAATCCGGATTCAGTCCTGTGTCAATCCCATATTAATCCAGATTCAATCCCGTGTCAATCCCGTGTTAATCCAGATTCAGTCCCGTGTCCATCCCGTGTTAATCCGGTGTCAGTCCAGATTCCACCTCGTGCCAATCCGGTGTCAATCCAGATTCAGTCCCGTGTTAATCCCGTGTCAATCCCGTGTTAATCCCATGTTAATCCCATGTCCCCCCCCGGGACCACCCCCTCATTAACGCCGGGCATTAATTACCCCTCCCCCAGCCCCCAATTAACGCCGTGTGCCTAATTAATTCCTCATTAATTAATTCATTCCTAATTAATTCATTCCTAATTAATTCACTCCTAATTAATTCACTCCTAATTAATTAGGAATTAATTAGGAATTATTTCCTAATTAATTAATTTCCTAATTAATTCATTCCTAATTAATTATGAATTAATTAGGAATTATTTCCTAATTAATTAATTTCCTAATTAATTCATTCCTAATTAATTCACTCCTAATTAATTCACTCCTAATTAATTCGCTCCTAATTAATCCATTCCTAATTAATTAGGAATTAATTATGAATTAATTAGGAATTAATTAGGAATTAATTAGGAATTAATTAGGAATTAATTACTCATTAATTAATTAGCTCCCAGCCCCCCGGTTAATTAGGAGTCCCGGAGTAATTAGGCGCGGCTCCTTAATTAGGTCGGAAACTCCTTAATTAGGCGCGGTTCATTAATTAGGTGTCATTAATTAATTAATTAAGAGCCCTCATTAAAGAGCGCGATTATGCAAATGAGGCCGTGGGCGTTGCCGGGGGGGGGTGGGGGAGGGGGAGGGGCCTTGAGGGCGCGGCTCGTTAGCGGGGGCGTTAATGAGCGGGGCGGGGCTCCTAATGAGGGGGCCCTCCTGGGGGGGGTCCCTATAGGGTCCTATAGGGTCAGGGGGTCATGGGGGGGGTCCTATAGGGGCGGGGGGGGGGCTATAGGGTCATGGGGGTCCTATAGGGGAACAGGGGGGTCCTATAGGGTCACGGGGGTCATGGGGGTCCTATAGGGTCATGGGGGTCCTATAGGGGCACAGGGGGGCTATAGGGGAAGGGGGGACCCTATAGGGTCATAGGGGGTCCTATAGGGTCAGGGGGTCATGGGGGGGGTCCTATAGGGGCGGGGGGGCTATAGGGGAAGGGGGGGGTCCTATAGGGTCCTATAGGGTCAGGGGGTCATGGGGGGGTCCTATAGGGGCGGGGGGGCTATAGGGGAAGGGGGGGGTCCTATAGGGTCCTATAGGGTCAGGGGGTCATGGGGGGGTCCTATAGGGGCGGGGGGGCTATAGAGGAAGGGGGGGGTCCTATAGGGGCTGGGGGGGTCCTATAGGGGCGGGGGGGGTCCTATAGGGTCAGGGGGGTCATGGGCGTCCTATAGGGGCGGGGGGGGCTATAGGGGAAGGGGGGGTCCTATAGGATCATGGGGGTCCTGTAGGGGAAGGGGGGGGGATATAGGGTCATGGGGGTCATGGGGGTCCTATGGGGTCATGGGGGGTCCTATAGGGGCAGGGGGGGTCCTATAGGGTCATGGGGTCGGGGGGGGTCCTATAAGGACATGGGGGTCCTATAGGGGCACAGGGGGGCTATAGGGGAAGGGGGGACCCTATAGGGTCATAGGGGGTCCTATAGGGTCAGGGGGTCATGGGGGAGTCCTATAGGGGCGGGGGGGACCCTATAGGGTCAGGGGGTCGGGGGGGGTCCTATAGGGGAAGGGGGGTCCTATAGGGTCATCGGGGTCATGGAGGGGTCCTATAGGGGCATGGGGAGGTCCTATAGGGGAAGGGGGTCATATGGGGTCCTATAGGGGCAGGGGGGTCCTATAGGGGCACAGGGGGGCTATAGGGGAAGGGGGGGGTCCTATAGGGTCATCGGGGTCATGGAGGGGTCCTATAGGGGCGGGGGGGGCTATAGGGGAAGCGGGGGGTCCTATAGGGGCTGGGGGGGTCCTATAGGGGCAAGGGGAGGTCCTATAGGGTCAGGGGGGTCCTATAGGGTCATGGGGTCGGGGGGGTCCTATAAGGACATGGGGGTCCTATAGGGGCACAGGGGGGGGTCCTATAGGGTCATGGGGTCGGGGGGGGGGCTCTATAGGGTCATGGGGGGTGCTATAGGGTCAGGGGGTCGGGGGGGGGGCCTATAGGGTCATGTGGGTCATATAGGGGCACAGGGGGGCTATAGGGGAAGGGGGGGGTCCTATAGGGTCATGGGGGGTCCTATAGGGGCGGGGGGGTTCCTATAGGGTCCTATAGGGTCAGGGGGTCATGGGGGGGTCCTATAGGGGCGGGGGGGGCTATAGGGGAAGGGGGGGGTCCTATAGGGTCATGGGGGGTCCTATAGGGGCGGGGGGGGTCCTATAGGGTCATGGGGTCGGGGGGGGGTCCTATAAGGACATGGGGGTCCTATAGGGGCACAGGGGGGCTATAGGGGAAGGGGGGGTCCTATAGGGTCAGGGGGGTCATGGGGGGGTCCTATAGGGGCGGGGGGGGCTATAGGGGAAGGGGGGGGGTCCTATAGGATCATGGGGGTCCTGTAGGGGAAGGGGGGGGGATATAGGGTCATGGGGACATATGGGGTCCTATAGGGGCATGGGGGGTCCTATAGGGGCACAGGGGGGCTATAGGGGAAGGGGGGGGTCCTATAGGGTCAGGGGGGTCATGGGGGGGTCCTATAGGGTCAGGGGGGTCATGGGGGGGTCCTATAGGGGCACAGGGGGGGGGCTATAGGGTCATGAGGGTCCTATAGGGGAACAGGGGGGGTCCTATAGGGTCATGGGGGTCCTATAGGGGCACAGGGGGGCTATAGGGGAAGGGGAGGGTCCTATAGGGTCATGGGGGGGTCCTATAGGGTCAGGGGGTCATGGGGGGTCCTATAGGGGCGGGGGGGGGCTATAGGGTCATGGGGGTCCTATAGGGGAACAGGGGGGGTCCTATAGGGTCATGGGGGTCATGGGGGTCCTATAGGGTCATGGGGACATATAGGGTCCTATAGGGGCATGGGGAGGTCCTATAGGGGAAGGGGGTCATATGGGGTCCTATAGGGGCAGGGGGGGTCCTATAGGGGCACAGGGGGTCTATAGGGGAAGGGGGGGGTCCTATAGGGTCAGGGGGTCGTGGGGGGGTCCTATAGGGGCAGGGGGGGTCCTATAGGGTCATGGGGACATATAGGGTCCTATAGGGGCATGGGGAGGTCCTATAGGGGAAGGGGGTCATATGGGGTCCTATAGGGGCATGGGGGTCCTATAGGGGCACAGGGGGGCTATAGGGGAAGGGGGGGGTCCTATAGGGGCATAGGGGGTCCTATAGGGTCAGGGGGTCGTGGGGGGGTTCTATAGGGTCATGGGGGGTGCTATAGGGTCATGGGGGGTCCTATAGGGTCAGGGGGTCATGGGGAGGTCCTATAGGGGCGGGGGGGGGCTATAGGGTCATGGGGGTCCTATAGGGGAACAGGGGGGTTCCTATAGGGTCATGGGGTCGGGGGGGGTCCTATAAGGACATGGGGGTCCTATAGGGGCACAGTGGGGCTATAGGGGAAGGGGGGGCCCTATAGGGTCATAGGGGGTCCTATAGGGTCAGGGGGTCGTGGGGGGGTCCTATAGGGGCGGGGGGGTCCTATAGGGTCATGGGGTCGGGGGGGGTCCTATAGGGGAAGGGGGGTCATATAGGGGCACAGGGGTCTATAGGGGAAGGGGGGGGTCCTATAGGGTCATCGGGGTCATGGAGGGGTCCTATAGGGGCGGGGGGGGGCTATAGGGGAAGGGGGGGGGTCCTATAGGGTCATGGGGGGTCCTATAGGGTCAGGGGCTCATGGGGGGGTCCTATAGGGTCAGGAGGGTCCTATAGGGTCACGGGGGGGGGATATAGGGTCGTGGGGGTGTCCTATAGGGTCATGGGGGTCATGTGGGGTCCTATAGGGACATGGGGGGTCCTATAGGGTCATGGGGTCGGGGGGGGGGGCTCTATAGGGTCATGGGGGGTGCTATAGGGTCAGGGGGTCGGGGGGGGGCTATAGGATCGTGTGGGTCGTATAGGGGCACAGGGGGGCTATAGGGGAAGGGGGGGGTCTTATAGGGTCATGGGGGTCCTGTAGGGTCATGGGGGGGGTCCTATAGGGGCAAGGAGTCATGGGGGGGTCCTATAAGGACGGGGGGGCTATAGGGTCAGGGTGGTCATGGAGGGGTCCTATAGGGGCGGGGGGGGCTATAGGGGAAGGGGGGGGGTCCTATAGGGTCATGGGGGTCCTATAGGGGCACGGGGAGGTCCCTATAGGGGCACAAGGGGGGACTATAGGGTCTGGGGGGGGCCCTTATAGGGCCATGGGTCCCCTATGGGGCCCTGAGTCCCCTATAGTCCCTATGGGGCCCTATAGGGCCGGGGGGGGGGCCTTATAGGGCCATGGGTCCCCTATAGTTCCTATAGGGCCCAGGGGTGTCCTTATAGGGCCATGAGTTCCCTATGGACCCTATAGGTACAGGGGGGGGTCCCTATAGGGTCCAGGGGTCCCCTATGGATCCTATGCGGCCCTATAGGGTCCGGGGGGGGGGTCCTTATAGGGCCGTGGGTCCCCTATGGGGCCCTGAGTCCCCAGTAGTCCCTATAGGGTCCTTATAGGGCCCTGAGTCCCTATGGACCCCATAGGACCCTATAGAGCCGGGGGGGGTCCTTATAGGGCCATGGGTCCCCTATGGACCCTATAGGTACAGGGGGGTCCCTATAGGGTCCGGGGGTCCCCTGTGGACCCTATGGGGCCCTATAGGGTCAGGGGGGGCCCTTATAGGGCCATGGGTCCCCTATGGGGCCCTGAGTCCCCTATAGTCCCTATAGGGCCGGGGGGGGTCCTTATAGGGCCATGGGTCCCCTATAGTTCCTATAGGGTCCAGGGGGGGTCCTTATAGGGCCGTGGGTCCCCTACGGGGCCCTGAGTCCTCTATAGTTCCTATAGGGCCCTATAGGGTCTGGGGGGGTCCTTATAGGGCCCTGAGTTCCTATGGACCCCATAGGGCCCTATAGGGCCGGGGGGGTCCCTATAGGGCCGTGGGTCCCCTATAGACCCTATAGCTACAGGGGGGTCCCTATAGGGTCCGGGGGTCCCCTATGGATCCTATGGGGCCCTTATAGGGCCGGGGCTCCCCTATGGACCCTATAGGGCCCCCATAGCCCCCTATAGGCCCTATAGGACCCCCATAGGCCCCTATAGCCCCCATAGGGCCCCCCTATGGCCCTCGGGACCCCCCTTTTCGGGTCCCCCCCGTGACGTCACCGCCCCTCCCCCCTCCCCCGCTGGGGGGGGGGGGTTCCCCGGGGTGGGGGAGGGGCGGGCAAAGGCAAGTGAAGGTGGCGGGGGAAAATCCTTTAAAAACACCCCCAAAAAAGCCCTAAATTGCCCCAAAAAGAGCCCGGGGGTGATCTCCGGGCGTTTTTCTACCCCCCCCGTGGGTTTTGGGGTCGCCCCCCCCCCTCCCCTAATTAACGCCCCGCTGTTAATTAACGCCCCCCCCCCCTTCAAAATGGCGGCGGCGGGGAGGGGGCGGGGCCTCGGGGCGTGACGTCAGAGGGGGTGACGTCAGAGGTCGTGACCCCGCCCCCCTCCCCAATTCCCTCCCCCCCCCCCCACTTCGCGTCGTGACCCCAAGATGGCGGAGCCGAGGGAGGAGGGCAGCGAGGTGAGGGGGGTTTTGGGGGGAAAAAGGGGGGATTTGGGCAAATTGGGGGGGGAGGGGGGAAAAGGGGGGTCTGGGGGGGGAATTGGGGGGTAATCTGAGGGGAAAAGTGGGGTTTTTGGGGAAAAGGGGGGGATTGAGGTGAGAAATGGGGGGTTGTGAGGGGAAAAGTATGGATTTGGGGGGAAAAAGGGGGATTTGGGGGGGGGGGAAATAGGGATTCTGAGGGGAAAAAGTGGGATTTTGGGGGGAGAAAGAGGGAATCTGAGGGAAAAAGTGGGATTTTGGGGGGAGAAAGGGGGGTTCTGAGGAGAAAAGTGGGTGTTTTGAGGAAAAAGTGGGGGTTCTGAGGGGAAAAAGTGGGGTTTTTGAGGAAAAAGTGAGGGTTCTGAGGGGAAAATTAGGGGTTTTGGGGGGAAAAGGGGATTTGGGGGGGGAAATCTGGGGGTTTTGGGGGAAAAAGTGGTATTTTGGGGGGGAAAAGGGAGAATCTGAAGGAAAAAGTGTTTTTTTTGAGGAAAAATGGGGGGATTTGGGGTGAGAAAGGGGGGTTCTGAGGAGAAAAGTGGGTGTTTTGAGGAAAAAGTGGGTGTTCTGAGGGGAAAAGTGGGGTTTTTGAGGGAAATCTGGGGGTGCTGAGGGGAAAAAGTGGGATTTCTGAGGAAAAAGTGAGGGTTCTGAGGGGAAAAGTATGGATTTTTGGGGAAAAATGGGAATTTGGGGGGGAAAAGGGGGATTCTGAGGGGAAAAAGGGGGGTTTTGGGGCAAGAAAGGGGGTTGTGAGGGGAATAAGGAGGGATTTGGGGGTGAAAAGTGGGATTTTTGAGGGAAAAGTGGGGGTTCTGAGGGGAAAAGTATGGATTTTTGGGGAAAAAGGGGGATTTGGGGGGGAAAAAGTGGGATTTTGGGGGGAGAAAGGGGGAATCTGAGGGAAAAAGTGGGGTTTTGGGGGGAGAAAGGGGGAATCTGAGGAGAAAAGTGGGTGTTTTGAGGAAAAAGTGGGGGTTCTGAGAGGAAAAGTGGGGTTTTTGAGGGAAATCTGGGGGTGCTGAGGGGAAAAAGTGGGATTTCTGAGGAAAAAGTGAGGGTTTTGGGGGGAAAAGGGGGATTTGGGAGGGGGAATGGGGATTCTGAGGGGAAAAAGTGGGGATTTGGGGGGGAAAAGGGGGATTCTGAGGGGAAAAGTGGGATTTTTGAGGGGAGACAGGGGGGTTCTGAGGAGAAAAGTGGGTGTTTTGAGGAAAAAGTTGGCTTTCTGAGGGGAAAAAGTGGGGATTTGGGGGGAAAAGGGGGGATTGAGGTGAGAAATGGGGGTTCTGAGGGGAAAAGTGGGGTTTTTGAGGGAAATCTGGGGGATCTGAGGGGAAAAAGTGGGATTTTTGAGGAAAAAGAGAGAGTTCTGAGGGGAAAATTAGGGGTTTTTTGGGGGAAAAGGGGGATTTGGGGGGAAAAAGTGAGGATTTTTTGGGGAAAAGGGGGATTCTGAGGGGAAAAAGTGGGATTTTGAGGGGAGAAAGGGGGAATCTGAGGGAAAAAGTTGTTTTTTTGAGGAGAAATGGGGGGATTTGGGGGGAAGAAGGGGGGTTCTGAGGAGAAAAGTGGGTGTTTTGAGGAAAAGATGGGGGTTCTGAGGGGAAAAGTGGGGTTTTTGAGGGAAATCTGGGGGTGCTGAGGGGAAAAAGTGGGATTTATGAGGAAAAAGTGAGGGTTCTGAGGGGAAAATTAGTTTTTTTGGGGGGAAAAGGGGGATTTGGGAGGGGGAATGGGGATTCTGAGGGGAAAAAGTGGGGATTTGGGGGGGAAAAGGGGGATTCTGAGGGGAAAAGTGGGATTTTTGAGGGGAGACAGGGGGGTTCTGAGGAGAAAAGTGGGTGTTTTGAGGAAAAAGTTGGCTTTCTGAGGGGAAAAAGTGGGGATTTGGGGGGAAAAGGGGGGATTGAGGTGAGAAATGGGGGTTCTGAGGGGAAAAGTGGGGTTTTTGAGGGAAATCTGGGGGATCTGAGGGGAAAAAGTGGGATTTTTGAGGAAAAAGAGAGAGTTCTGAGGGGAAAATTAGGGGTTTTTTGGGGGAAAAGGGGGATTTGGGGGGAAAAAGTGAGGATTTTTTGGGGAAAAGGGGGATTCTGAGGGGAAAAAGTGGGATTTTGAGGGGAGAAAGGGGGAATCTGAGGGAAAAAGTTGTTTTTTTGAGGAGAAATGGGGGGATTTGGGGGGAAGAAGGGGGGTTCTGAGGAGAAAAGTGGGTGTTTTGAGGAAAAGATGGGGGTTCTGAGGGGAAAAGTGGGGTTTTTGAGGGAAATCTGGGGGTGCTGAGGGGAAAAAGTGGGATTTATGAGGAAAAAGTGAGGGTTCTGAGGGGAAAATTAGTTTTTTTGGGGGGAAAAGGGGGATTTGGGAGGGGGAATGGGGATTCTGAGGGGAAAAAGTGGGGATTTGGGGGGGAAAAGGGGGATTCTGAGGGGAAAAGTGGGATTTTTGAGGGGAGACAGGGGGGTTCTGAGGAGAAAAGTGGGTGTTTTGAGGAAAAAGTTGGCTTTCTGAGGGGAAAAAGTGGGGATTTGGGGGGAAAAGGGGGGATTGAGGTGAGAAATGGGGGTTCTGAGGGGAAAAGTGGGGTTTTTGAGGGAAATCTGGGGGATCTGAGGGGAAAAAGTGGGATTTTTGAGGAAAAAGAGAGAGTTCTGAGGGGAAAATTAGGGGTTTTTTGGGGGAAAAGGGGGATTTGGGGGGAAAAAGTGAGGATTTTTTGGGGAAAAGGGGGATTCTGAGGGGAAAAAGTGGGATTTTGAGGGGAGAAAGGGGGAATCTGAGGGAAAAAGTTGTTTTTTTGAGGAGAAATGGGGGGATTTGGGGGGAAGAAGGGGGGTTCTGAGGAGAAAAGTGGGTGTTTTGAGGAAAAGATGGGGGTTCTGAGGGGAAAAGTGGGGTTTTTGAGGGAAATCTGGGGGTGCTGAGGGGAAAAAGTGGGATTTATGAGGAAAAAGTGAGGGTTCTGAGGGGAAAATTAGTTTTTTTGGGGGGAAAAGGGGGATTTGGGAGGGGGAATGGGGATTCTGAGGGGAAAAAGTGGGGATTTGGGGGGGAAAAGGGGGATTCTGAGGGGAAAAGTGGGATTTTTGAGGGGAGACAGGGGGGTTCTGAGGAGAAAAGTGGGTGTTTTGAGGAAAAAGTTGGCTTTCTGAGGGGAAAAAGTGGGGATTTGGGGGGAAAAGGGGGGATTGAGGTGAGAAATGGGGGTTCTGAGGGGAAAAGTGGGGTTTTTGAGGGAAATCTGGGGGATCTGAGGGGAAAAAGTGGGATTTTTGAGGAAAAAGAGAGAGTTCTGAGGGGAAAATTAGGGGTTTTTTGGGGGAAAAGGGGGATTTGGGGGGAAAAAGTGAGGATTTTTTGGGGAAAAGGGGGATTCTGAGGGGAAAAAGTGGGATTTTGAGGGGAGAAAGGGGGAATCTGAGGGAAAAAGTTGTTTTTTTGAGGAGAAATGGGGGGATTTGGGGGGAAGAAGGGGGGTTCTGAGGAGAAAAGTGGGTGTTTTGAGGAAAAGATGGGGGTTCTGAGGGGAAAAGTGGGGTTTTTGAGGGAAATCTGGGGGTGCTGAGGGGAAAAAGTGGGATTTATGAGGAAAAAGTGAGGGTTCTGAGGGGAAAATTAGTTTTTTTGGGGGGAAAAGGGGGATTTGGGAGGGGGAATGGGGATTCTGAGGGGAAAAAGTGGGATTTTTGGGGGGACAAGGGGGAATCTGAGGGAAAAAGTGGGAGTTTTGAGGGAAATCTGGGGGTTGTGAGGGGAAAAAGTGGGGTTTTGGGGCAAGAAAGGGGGTTGTGAGGGGAATAAGGAGGGATTTGGGGGTGAAAAGTGGGATTTTTGAGGGAAAAGTGTGGGTTCTGAGGGGAAAAGTATGGATTTTGGGGGAAAAAGGGGGATTTGGGGGGGAAAAAGTGGGATTTTGGGGGGAGAAAGGGGGGTTCTGAGGAGAAAAGTGGGTGTTTTGAGGAAAAAGTGGGGGTTCTGAGGGGAAAAAGGGGGGGTTTTGAGGAAAAAGTGAGGGTTCTGAGGGGAAAATTAGGGGTTTTGGGGGGAAAAGGGGGATTTGGGAGGGGGAATGGGGATTTTGAGGGGAAAAAGTGGGGATTTGGGGGGAGAAAGGGGGATTCTGAGGGGAAAAAGTGTTTATTTGAGGAAAAATGGGGGGCTCTGAGGGGAAAAAGTAGGGTTTTGGGGGGAGAAAGGGGGAATCTGAGGGGAAAAGTGGGAGTTTTGAGGGAAATCTGGGGGTTGTGAGGGGAAAAAGTGAGGTTTTGGGGGGAGAAAGGGGGTTGTGAGGGGAATAAGGAGGGATTTGGGGGTGAAAAGTGGGATTTTTGGGGGAAAAGTGGGGGTTCTGAGGGGAAAAGTATGGATTTTGGGGGAAAAAGGGGGATTGGGGGGGAAATAAGGGTTCTGAGGGGGAAATTTCGGATTTTGGGGGGAGAAAGAGGGAATCTGAGGGAAAAAGTGTGTTTTTTTGAGGAAAAATGGGGGGATTTGGGGTGAAGAAGGGGGATTCTGAGGGGAAAAGTGGGGTTTTTGAGGGAAATCTGCGGGTTCTGAGGGGGAAAAGTGGGTTTTTGAGGAAAAATGGGGGGACTTGGGGTGAATAATTGGGATTCTGTGGGGAAAATTGGGATTCTTGAGGGAAATCTGGGGGTTCTGAGGGAAAGAAGTGTTTTTTTTTGGGGAAAAAGAGGGAATCTGAGGGGAAAACTGGGGTTTTTGAGGGAAATCTGGGGGTTTGGGTGGAATAAAGGTTTTTTTTTTGGTGAAAAATGGGGATTCTGAGGGGAAAAGTGTGATTTTTGAGGGAAATCTGTGGGTTTTTTGGGGAAAAAGTGGGGTTTTGGGGGAAAAATGGGGGATTTGGGGTGAAAAATTATGATTCTGAGGGGAAAAGTGGGGATTGGGGTGAAAATTTGTTATTGTGAGGGGTAAAGTGGGATTTTTTGAGGGAAAAAGTGAGGATCTGAGGAGAAAAGTGGGATTTTTGAGGAAAAATCGGGGGTTCTGAGGGGAGAAGTAGGGGTTTTGAGGGAAAAGAGGGGATTTAGGGGGAAAATTGGGGGTTTTGAGGGGAAAAAGGGAGGATTTGGGGGGAAGAAGGGGGAATCTGTGGGGAAAAGTGGGTATTATGAGAGAAAAAGTGGGATTTTTGAGGAAAAATGGGTGTTAGAGGGGGAAAAGGGGGATTTTGGGGTGAAAAAGGGGGAATTGGGGCAAAAAAGAGGGATTCTGAGGAGAAAAAGTGGGATTTTGTTTGAAAAAGAGGGTTTTTGGGGAAAAAAGGGTGATTTTGAGGTAAAAATTGGGAATTGGGGGAGGAAGGGGGGCTTGGGGGAAAAAAAGTGGGATTTTGAGGGAGAAAAGGAGGGTTTGGTTGTAAAAATCATCATTTCAGGCCCAAAATAGATATTTTTTGGGAAAAGGGGAGGTTTTGAGAGGAAAAAGTGGGATTTTGGGGGAGAAAGAGGTGTCTTGGGAAGGAAAAGGGAAGATTGGGGGAAAATTGAAGTTTTTTTTGAGGAGAAAAAGTGGGGTTTTGGGGTTAAAAAAGGGGATTTTGAAGGAAAAGGGAATTGGGGAGTAAATGGGGGGATTTGGGTGGTGATGAGGGAGTTTTGGGGTCAAAAAGGGTGATTTTGGGGGTAAAATGAGAATATTTGGGTCTAATGGGGAAATCTGAGGGTAGAGGGGTGATTTTGGGGTCAAATGGGCAAATCTGGGGCCAAATGGCCGATATGGGCACAAAACAGGCAATTTTAGGTCAGAGGAGCCAATTTTGGGGTTAAAACGGTCAATTTAGGCACAAAAGAGCAAATTTTGAGGAAAAACAAGGCATTTTGCATCACAAGGCACATTTTTGGGTGCAAAGAAGCAGTTTTGGGTAAGAAGGGCAGGCAATTTGGGGACAAAAGTGCCAGTTTGGGGCCAAAATGGGCATTTTGGGGGCCAAACAGGCAAATTTTGGGGCCAAATGGGTGGTTTTGAGGATGAAATGGATGATTTTGGGGCCAAAGGGGCAGTTTCTGAGGTGAAATTGGTAGTTTTTAGGGCAAAAAGGTTAAATCTTGAGGTAAAATGGGTGATTTTGAGGACCGTAATGGTAAATTTGGGTCCAAATGGGTGATTTTTGAGGTAAAATAGGTGATTTCTAGGGACAAATGGGCAGATTTGGGGACAAATGGGTGATTTCTGAGGGAAAAATTGGCAATTTAGGGGGCAAATGGGTGTTTTTTGGGGGAAAAGTGGATAATTTTGGGCCGAAATGGGCAATTTTGGGGCCAAATGGGTTTTTTTTGAGGTGAAACGGGCAATTTTAGGTCCAAATGGGTGATTTTTGAGGGAAAAGTGGGCTATTTTGGGGCCAAATGGGCGATTTTTGGGGGAAAACTGGGACATTTTGGGTCGAAATGGGCGATTTTGGGTCCAAATGGGTGTTTTTTTGGTCAAAATGGGCAATTTTGGGTCAAAATGGGCGATTTTGGGGCCAAATGGGCGATTTTTGAGGTGAAATGGGCGATTTTGGGTTCAAATGGGTGATTTTTAAGGGAAAAGGAGGCAGTTTTGGGGCCAGATGGGCGATTTCTGAGGGAAAATGAGGCTATTTTGGGGCCAAATGGGTGATTTTTGAGGGAAAAGTGGGCAATTTTGGGGCCAAATGGGCAATTCTTGAGGGAAAAGTGGGCAATTTTGGGGCCAAATAGGCAGTTTTTGAGGCCAAACGGGCAAATTTGGGGCCAAATAGGTGTTTTGGGGGGGAAAAGTGGAAAATTTTGGGTCAAAATGGGTGACTTTGGGGCCAAATGGGTGATTCCTGAGGGAAAAGGGGGCAATTTTGGGGCCAAGTGAGGGAATTTTGAGGGAAAATGAGGCAATTTAGGGGCCAAATGGGCTTTTTTGGGGGGAAAAGTGGGCAATTTGGGGTCGAAATGGGCGATTTTGGGGCCAAATGGGGGATTTTTGAGGTGAAACGGGCGATTTTGGGGACAAATGGGTGATTTTTAAGGGAAAAGGAGGCAGTTTTGGGGCCAGATGGGCGATTTTTAAGGGAAAATGAGGCAATTTTGGGGCCAAATGGGTGATTTTTGAGGGAAAAGTGGGCAATTTTGGGGCCAAATGGGCAATTCTTGAGGTGAAATGGGCAATTTTGGGGCCAAATAGGTGTTTTTGGGGGGGAAAGTGGGCAATTTTGCGTCAAAATAGGTGATTTGGAGGCCAAATGGGCGATTCCTGAGAGAAAAGTAGGCAATTTTGGGGCCAAATGGGCGTTTTTTTGGGGGAAAAGTGGGCAATTTGGGGTCAAAATGGGCGATTTTGGGGCCAAATGGGGGATTTTTGAGGTGAAACGGGCGATTTTGGGGCCAAATGGGTGATTTTTAAGGGAAAAGGAGGCAGTTTTGGTGCCAGATGGGCGATTTCTGAGGGAAAATGAGGCAATTTAGGGGCCAAATGGGCGTTTTTTGGGGGAAAAGTGGGCAATTTGGGGTCGAAATGGGTGAATTTGGGGCCATAAGGGGAATTTTGGGTCGAAATGGGTGATTCCTGAGGGAAAAGTGGGCAATTTTGGGGCCAAATGGGCAGTTTTTGAGGCCAAACAGGCAGATTTGGATACAAGTGGGTGATTCCTGAGGGAAAAGTCGTCAATTTTAGGGCCAAATGTGTGCTTTTTGGTCAAAATGGGCAATTTTGGGTAAAAATGGGCGATTTTGGGGCCAAATGGGGGATTTTTGAGGTGAAATGGGCGATTTTGGGTGCAAATGGGTGATTTTTAAGGGAAAAGGAGGCAATTTTAGGGCCAAATGGGCGATTTTTGAGGGAAAAGTGGGCAATTCTGGGGCCAAATGGGCAATTCTTGAGGTAAAATGGGCAATTTTGGGTTGAAATGGGCGATTCCTGAGGGAAAAGTGGGCAATTTTGGGGCCAAACGCCTGGTTTTTTTGCTCAAAACGCCCAATCGGGGGTCAAAAAGGGCGATTTTGGGGTCAAAAAGGGCGATTTTGGGGCCCGAGCGGGCGATTTCTGCGCGAAAACATGGACGTTCGGGGCCGCCCTTCCCCTTTTGGGTCCGGCCGTCCCAGAGGGGGGGGTTGAGGACCCCGATTTTGGGCTCCAACTCCCTGTTTTTGGGGCCGGCAGCGCGTGGTGGCGCTGGTGGAGACGCCCTACGGGCCGGCGCGCGTCGCCGCGGTGGGGTCGCCCCGGCCGGGCCGCCCCGCGCTCCTCACCTTCCCCGACGTCGGCCACACGCGTGAGTGACCCTAAAAGAGGGCTTATGGGGTCGGGAGGTCGCGTGACCCGCCTCCCCGACCCCATAAACCCCCCCCCCCCCCGACCCCAGACGAGTCGTGTTTCGCCCCGCTCTTCGCCCACCCGGAGATGCAGGAGATCGCCCGCGGCTTCCTGCGCCTGCACCTCGAGGCGCCCGGCATGGAGGAGGGAGCCCCCCCGTACCCCTCGGGGTCTGTGCCGGCCCTATAAACCACCCCCCGGCCCTATAAACCACCCCCCGGCCCTATTAAACCCCCCCGGCCCTATTGACCCCACCCGGCCCTATTAAACCCCCCTTGGCCCTATTAAACCCCCCCCAGCCCCATTGAGCCCCCTTGGCCCTATTAAATCCCCCTCAACCCTATTAAACCCCCCCCGGCCCTATTGGCCCCATTGACCCCACCCGGCCCTATTAAACCCCCCTTGGCCCTATTAAACCCCTCCCGACCCCATTGAGCCCTCTTGGCCCTATTAAAGCCCCCCTCGGCCCTATTAAACCCCACACGGCCCCATTGAGTGCCCCTTGACCCCATTAATCCCCCCCCCAGCCCTGTTAAACCCCCTCGGCCCTATTGAGCCCCCTTGGCCCTATTAAACCCCTCCCAACCCCATTGAGCCCCCACAGCCCTATTAAACCCCTCCCAACCCCACTGAGCCCCCTTGGCCCTATTAAAGCCCCCTTGGCCCCAATAATCCCCCCTCAGCCCCATTGAGCCCCCTCGGCCCTATTAATCCCCCCTCGGCCCCATTGAGCCCCCTCGGCCCTATTAAACCCCCCCCGGCCCCATTGAGCCCCCTTGGCCCTATTAAATCCCCCTCAACCCTATTAACCCCCCCCCCCGGCCCTATTGGCCCCATTGACCCCCCCCAGCCCCACTGAGCCCCCTCGGCCCTATTAAACCCCTCCTGACCCCACTGAGCCCCCTTGGCCCTATTAAACCCCTCCCGACCCCATTGAGCCCCCTCGGCCCTATTAAAGCCCCCCCCGGCCCTATTAAACCCCACACAGCCCCATTGAGCCCCCCCGGTCCTATTAAACCCCCCCCAGCCCCATTGAGACCCCCCTGCCCTATTAAATCCCCCTCAACCCTATTAAACCCCCCCCGGCCCTATTGGCCCCATTGACCCCCCCCAGCCCCACTGAGCCCCCTTGGCCCTATTAAACCCCCCCCCGGCCCCATTGAGCCCCCCCGGCCCCATTAAATGCCCCTTGACCCCATTAATCCCCCCCCCCCAGCCCTATTAAACCCTCTTGGCCCTATTAAATCCCCCTCAACCCCATTGAGCCCTCCCGGCCCTATTAAACCCCACACAGCCCCATTGAGACCCCTCGTCCCTATTAAACCCCCCTTGGCCCTATTAACCCCCCCCCAGCCCCATTGAGCCCCCTCGGCCCTATTAAACCCCTCCCAACCCCACTGAGCCCCCTTGGCCCTATTAAAGCCCCCTTGGCCCCAATAATCCCCCCCCCGGCCGCATTGAACCCCCCCAGCCCTATTAAAGCCCCCTCGATCCCATTGAGCCCCCTTGGCCCTATTAAACCCCTCCCGACCCCATTGAGTCCCTCCAGCCCTATTAAACCCCCTTGGCCCTATTGAGCCCCCCTCAGCCCTATTAAACCCCTCCCCGGCCCCACTGAGCCCCTTCGGCCCTATTAAACCCCCCTCGATCCCATTAATCCCCCCCCAGCCCTATTAACCCCCCCTGGCCCTATTGGCCAACCATTGGCCCTATTGACCCCACCCGGCCCTATTAAATCCCCCTCGGCCCCACTGAGCCCC
This sequence comes from Netta rufina, assembly GCF_964035555.1. Lineage (NCBI taxonomy): Eukaryota > Metazoa > Chordata > Aves > Anseriformes > Anatidae > Netta > Netta rufina. The sequence goes on along the minus strand of NC_140161.1, from coordinate 18,215 downwards.
CTTGGCCCTATTAAACCCCCCCCGACCCCATTGAGCCCCCCCGGCCCCATTAAATGCCCCTTGACCCCATTAATCCCCCCCCAGCCCTATTAAACCCTCTTGGCCCTATTAAACCCCTCCAGCCCTATTAAATCCCCCTCAACCCCATTGAGCCCCCCTGGCCCTATTAAACCCCCCCTGGCCCCATTGAGCCCCCCCGGCCCCATTAAACCCCTCCCGACCCCATTAATCCCCCCTCAGCCCCATTGAGCCCCCTCGGCCCTATTAAACCCCCCTCGGCCCAAATAATCCCCCCTCGGCCCCATTGAGCCCCCTCGGCCCTATTAAACCCCTCCTGACCCCATTGAGCCCCCCTTGACCCCATTAATCCCCCCCCAGCCCTATTAACCCCCCCTGGCCCTATTGGGCAACCATTGGCCCTATTGACCCCACCCGGCCCTATTAAACCTCCCTCGGCCCCATTGAGCCCCCTTGGCCCTATTAAACCCCCCCCCAGCCCCATTGAGCCCCCCCGGCCCCATTAAATGCCCCTTGGCCCTATTAAACCCCTCCAGCCCTATTAAACCCCCCTCGGCCCTATTAAACCCCTCCTGACCCCATTGAGCCCCCCTTGACCCCATTAATCCCCCCTCGGCCCTATTGAGCCCCCCTTGGCCCTATTAAACCCCCCCCGGCCCCATTGAGCCCCCTTGGCCCTATTAAAGCCCCCTTGACCCCATTAATCCCCCCCCAGCCCTATTAACCCCCCCTGGCCCTATTGGGCAACCATTGGCCCTATTGACCCCACCCGGCCCTATTAAACCTCCCTCGGCCCCATTGAGCCCCCTTGGCCCTATTAAATCCCCCTCGGCCCTATTAATGCCCCATCAACCCCACTGAGCCCCCTTGGCCCCATAAAGCCCCCCTTGGCCCCATTGAGCCCCCATTGGCCAACCGTTGACCCCATTGAGCCCCCTTGGCCCCATTAACCCCAAATCCACCCCACTGAGCCCCCTCGGCCCTATTAACCCCCCTCGGCCCCATAAATCCCCCCCCCGGCCCCATTAACCCCAAATCCACCCCGTTGGCCAACCGTTGCCCCCATAAATCCCCCACCAACCCCATTGCCCGCCATCGACCCCACAACCTTCCCCCTGACCCTATAACCCCCCTCTGTGACCCTATAACCCCCCTCTGTGACCCTATAACCCCCCTGACCCTATAACCCCCCCCCAGGTACCAGTACCCGTCCCTGGAGCAGCTGGCCGAGATGATCCCCTGCGTCCTGCAGCACCTCAAGTGAGCCACCCTATAGCGACCCTATAAGGCCCTACAGACCCCAGAACGGCCCTAGAAGGCCCTATAGACCCCATAGACCCCAGAAAAACCCTATAAGGCCCTATAGACCCCATAATGGCCCTATAGACCCCATAGACCCCATAACAACCCTATAAGGCCCTATAGACCCCATAACAACCCTATAAGGCCCTATAGACCCCATAGACCCCAGAACAACCCTATAAGGCCCTGTAGATTCCATAGACCCCATAACGACCCTATAAGGCCCTATAGACCCCATAATGGCCCTATAGACCCCATAATGGCCCTATAGCCCCTATAAGGCCCTATAGACCCCATAACGACCCTATAAGGCACTAAAGGCTTATAGACCCTATAATGGCCCTATAGACACCAGAACGGCCCTATAAGGCCCTATTGACCCCATAGACCCCAGAACGACCCTATAAGGCCCTATAGACCCCATAACGGCCCTATAGACCCCATAGACCCCATAACAACCCTATAAGGCCCTATAGACCCCAGAATGGCCCTATAGACCCTATAGACCCCATAATGGCCCTATAGGCCCTATAGACCCCATAACAACCCTATAAGGCCCTATAGACCCCATAATGGCCCTATAAGGCCCTATAGACCCCATAGACCCCAGAACGACCCTATAAGGCCCTATAGACCCCATAATGGCCCTATAGACCCCATAATGGCCCTATAGACCCCATAATGGCCACATAGCCCCTGTAGACCCTATAACGGCCCTATAAGGCCCTATAATGACCCCATAATGACCCTATAAGGCACTAAAGGCTTTTAGACCCTATAATGGCCCTATAGACACCAGAACGGCCCTATAAGGCCCTATTGACCCCATAGACCCCAGAACGACCCTATAATGGCCCTATAGGCCCTATAAGGCCCCATAGACCCCAGAACGGCCCTATAGGCCCTATAGGCCCCATAACAACCTTATAAGGCCCTATAGACCCCATAGACCCCAGAACGACCCTATAAGGCCCTATAGACCCCATAATGGCCCTATAGCCCCTATAAGGCCCTATAGACCCCATAACAACCCTATAAGGCCCTATAGGCCCCATAACAACCTTATAAGGCCCTATAGACCCCATAGACCCTAGAACGACCCTGTAAGGCCCTATAGACCCCATAATGGCCCTATAGACCCCATAAGAACCCTATAAGGCCCTATAGACCCCATAGACCCCAGAACGACCCTATAGGCCCCATAACGACCCTTTAAGGCCCTATAGCCCCTATAGACCCCATAACAGCCCTATATGCCCTATAACAGCCCTATAAGGCCCTATAATGACCCCATAACGGCCTTGCAATGCCCTATAAGACTCGGTAGTGACCCTATAAAGACCCTGTAAGACCCTATAGTGAACCTACAGCGACCCTATAATGCCTTACGGGGTCCTCTAAGACCCTATAGTGACCCTATAAGATCCTACAGTGACCCTATAACGCCTTATAAGGCCCTATAATGACCCTATAAGGCCCTCTAATGACCCTACAAGACCCTATAACGGCCCTATAAGGCTCTATAGACCCTATAATGATCCCATAAGAGCTCTTTAGACCCTATAATGACCCTATAAGGCCCTTTAATGACCCTACAAGACCCTATAAAGCCCTATAGTGAGCTTATACGGCCCCATAACCACCTGATACGGCCCTATAACAGCCCTACAAGACCCTATAGCGGCCCTATAACGACCCTAAAAGGCTTTGTAAGGCCCTATAAGGCCTTATATGGCCCTTTAATGACCCTATAAGACTCTATAACGACCCTATAAGGCCTTGTAAAGCCCTATAACGACCCTATAGTGACCCTATAAGGCCTTATAAGGCCCTATGACGACCCTATATGGCCCTATAAGGCCTTATAAGGCCCTATAACGACCCTATAGTGACCCTATAAGGCCTTGAAAGGCCCTATAACGACCCTATATGGCCCTATAATGGCCCTATAAGGCATTATAAGGCCCTATAAGATCCTATAGTGGCCCTATAACGACCCTATATGGCCCTATAAGGCATTATAAGGCCCCATAATGACCCTATAAGATCCTATAGTGACCCTATAAGGCCTTGTAAGGCCCTATAACAACCCTATATGGCCCTATAATGACCCTATAAGGCCCCATAATGACCCTATATGGCCCTATAGTGACCCTATAAGGCCTTATGAGGCCCTATAACGACCCTATATGGCCCTATAATGACCCTATAAAGCATTATAAGGCCCTATAATGACCCTATACGATCCTATAGTGACCCTATAAGGCATTATAAGGCCCTATAACAACCCTATATGGCCCTATAATGACCCTATAAGGCATTATAAGGCCCCATAATGGCCCTATAAGATCCTATAGTGACCCTATAAGGCCTTATAATGCCCTATAACGACCCTATATGGCCCTCTAATGGCCCTATAAGATCCTATAATGACCTTATAAGGCCCTATAACGACCCTATATGGCCCTATAATGACCCTATAAGGCCTTATGAGGCCCTACAAGGCCCTATAGTGACCCTATAAGGCATTATAAGGCCCTATAAGATCCCATAGTGACCCTATAAGGCCCTATAACGACCCTATAAGGCCCTATAGTGACCCTATAAGGCATTATAAGGCCCTATAAGATCCTATAGTGACCCTATAGGGCCCTATAATGACCCTATAAGGTCTTATAAGGCCCTATAATGACCCTATAAGATCCTATAGTGACCCTATAACAACCCTATAAGGCCTTATAAGGCCCTATAGTGACCCTATAAGGCATTATGAGGCCCTATAAGGCCCTATAAGGCCCTACAAGACCCTATAACGACCCTATAGGGCCCTATAGCGACCCTATAGGGCCCTCGAAGGCCTTGTGGGGTGGGGGCGGCGGGGCTGACCCTATATCTTCCCCCCCCCCGACCCTATAACAGCGTCAGGAGCATCATCGGGATCGGCGTCGGGGCCGGGGCCTTCGTGCTGGCCAAGTTTGGGGTGAGTGGGGTCAGGGGGGGGGTTATGGGGTCGGTTATGGGGTCGGGGGGGTTATGGGGGGGTTATGGGGTCATTGGGGGGTTATGGGGTGGGTTATGGGGTTATGGGATGGGATATGGGGTTATGGGGTCATAGGGGGGTTATAGGGGGGTTATGGGGTCAGGGGGGGGTTATGGGGTGGGTTATGGGGTCATGGGGGGTTGTGGGGTGGGTTATGGGGTCATAGGGGGGTTGTGGGGTGGGTATGGGGTCGGGGGGGTTATGGGGTGGGTTATGGGGTTATAGGGTGGGTTATGGGGTGGGTTATGGGGTCATGGGGGGGTTATGGGGTGGGTTATGGGGTTGTTGGGGGGTTATGGGGGGGTTATGGGGTCATTGGGGTGGTTATGTGGTGGGTTATGGGGTTGTTGGGGGGTTATGGGGGGTTATGGGGTGGGTATGGGGTCATGGGGGGATTGTGGGGTCGGTTATGGGGTCGTTGGGGGCTTATGGGGTGGGTTATGGGGTCATAGGGGGGGTTATGGGGTGGGTTATGGGGTTATGGGATGGGTTATGGGGTTATAGGGTGGGTTATGGGGTGGGTTATGGGGTCATTGGGGGGTTGTGGGGTCGGTTATGGGGTTGTTAGGGGTTTATGGGGTGGGTTATGGGGTCATGGGGGGGTTATGGGGTGGGTTATGGGGTTATAGGGGGGTTATGGGGTCATTGGGGGGTTATGGGGTGGGTTATGGGGTTGTTGGGGGGTTATGGGGGGTTATGGGGTGGGTTATGGGGTTATGGGATGGGATATGGGGTCATAGGGGGGTTATGGGGTGGGTTATGGGGTTGTTGGGGGGTTATGGGGTGGGTATGGGGTCATTGGGGGGGTTATGGGGTGGGTATGGGGTTATAGGGTGGGTTATGGGGTTATGGGATGGGATATGGGGTTATGGGGTGGGTTATGGGGTCATGGGGGGGTTATGGGGTGGTTATGGGGTTATAGGGGGGTTATGGGGTGGGTTATGGGGTCGTTGGGGGGGTTGTGGGGTTGGTTATGGGGTCGTTGGGGGCTTATGGGGTGGGTTATGGGGTTGTTGGGGGGTTATGGGGTGGGTTATGGGGTTATGGGATGGGATATGGGGTTATAGGGTGGGTTATGGGGTGGGTTATGGGGTTATAGGGTGGGTTATGGGGTCACTGGGGGGGTTGTGGGGTCGGTTATGGGGTCATTGGGGGGGTTATGGGGTGGGTTATGGGGTCATTGGGGGGGTTATGGGGTGGGTTATGGGGTCGGGGGGGGGTTATGGGGTGGGTTATGGGGTCATTGGGGGGGTTATGGGGTGGGTTATGGGGTTATGGTGGGGTTATGGGGTCGGTTATGGGGTCGGGGGGGTTATGGGGTGGGTTATGGGGTTGTTGGGGGGTTATGGGGTGGGTTATGGGGTCATTGGGGGGTTATGGGGTGGGTTATGGGGTCATAGGGGGGTTATGGGGGGGTTATGGGGTCATGGTGGGGTTATGGGGTCGGTTATGGGGTCGGGGGGGTTATGGGGTGGGTTATGGGGTCACTGGGGGGTTATGGGGTGGGTTATGGGGTTATGGGATGGGATATGGGGTTATAGGGTGGGTCATGGGGTGGTTATGGGGTCATGGGGGGTTATGGGGGGTTATGGGGTCATTGGGGGGTTATGGGGTGGGTTATGGGGTCAGGGGGGGGTTATGGGGTGGGTTATGGGGTCACTGGGGGGTTATGGGGTGGGTTATGGGGTTATGGGATGGGATATGGGGTTATGGGGTGGGTTATGGGGTCATGGGGGGTTATGGGGGGGTTATGGGGTTATAGGGTGGGTTATGGGGCGAGTTATGGGGTCGGGGGGGGTTATGGGGTGGGTATGGGGTCATGGCGGGGTTATGGGGTCGGTTATGGGGTCGGGGGGGTTATGGGGTGGGTTATGGGGTTGTTGGGGGGTTATGGGGTGGGTTATGGGGTGGGATATGGGGTTATAGGGTGGGTTATGGGGTGAGTTATGGGGTCTAGGAGGTTTTATGGGGTTTTTGGGGGGTCATTGGGGGGTTATGGGGTCGCTTATGGGGTCATTGGGGGGTTTTGGGGAGTTATGGGGTCATTGGGGGGTTATAGGGTGGGTTATTGGGGGATAATGGGGTCACTGCAGGGTTTTGGGGTGGGTTATGGGGTTTTGGGGGGTTTATGGGGTTTTGGGGGGTTTATGGGATTTGTAGCGGGGTTCTGGGGTTTTTAGGGGCTTTATATTTTTGGGGAGGGGCTTATGGGGTTTTTAGGGGGGTTGGGGCATTTTATAGGGTGATTCCGGGGTCTTTGGGGGCATTTCTGCTTTTTAGGGGATTTTTGGGGGTGGTTTTTGTGGGGTTTCCGCTTTTGTTTCTTTTAGTGGGGTTTTGGGGCTTTTTAGTGGGGTTTTGGGGCTTTTTAGTGGGGTTTGGGGCTCATTGAGTGGGTTTTTGGGGTTTTTTATTGGGGTTTTGGGTTTTTTATTGGGATTTTGTGTTTTTTATTGGGGTTTTGGGTTCTTTATTGGGGTTTTGGGCTCTTTAGTGGGGTTTGGGGTTTTTCAGTGGGGTTTTTGGGCTCATTCAGCGGGGTTTTGGGTTTCTCAGTGGGTTTTTGGGTTAATTTAGTGGAGTTTCGGGTTCTTTAGTGGGGGTTTGTTTTTTTTTGTGGGGTTTTGGGGTTCTTTAATAGGGTTTGTGTTTTTTCAGCAGGGTTTTGGGCTGGTTCTGCGGGGTTTTGGGGTTCTTTAGTGGGGTTTTGGGATTTTTTAATGGGGTTTGTGTTTTTTCAGCGGGATTTTGGGGTTTTTCATTGGGGTTTGGGGATTCTTTATTGGGGTTTTGGGTTCTTTAATAGGATTTGTGTTTTTTCAGCAGGGTTTTGGGCTGGTTCCGGGGGTTTTTGGGATTCTTTAGTGGGGTTTTGGGATTTTTAGTGGGGTTTTGGGCTTCTTTAGTGGGGTTTTGGGATTCTTTAATAGGGTTTGGGGTTTTTCAGCAGGATTTTGGGCTGGTTCTGCAGGTTTTTGGGATTCTTTAGCGGGGTTTTGGGATTCTTTAATGGGATTTGTGTTTTTTCACCAGGGTTTTGGGCTGGTTCTGCAGGTTTTTGGGATTCTTTAGTGGGGTTTTGGGTTCTTTAATGGGGTTTGCATTTTTTCAGCGGGATTTTGGGCTGGTTCCAGGGGTTTTTGGCTTCTTTATTGGGGTTTTGGGCTTCTTTAATAGGATTTGTGTTTTTTCAGCAGGGTTTTGGGCTTTTCTAGTGGGGTTTTGGGTTTTTTAGTGGGGTTTTGGGCTGGTTCTGTGGCGTTTTGGGCTTCTTTAGCGGGGTTTTGGGTTCTTTAATGGGATTTGGGATTTTTCAGCGGGGTTTTGGGCTGGTTCTGCGGGGTTTTGGGCTTCTTTAGCGGGGTTTTGGGATTCTTTAATGGGGTTTTGGGTTTTTCAGCGGGATTTTGGGCTGGTTCTGCAGGTTTTTGGGATTCTTTAATGGGGTTTTGGGATTCTTTAATGGGGTTTTGGTCTTTTTCAGTGGGGTTTTGGGCTGGTTCTGTGGGGTTTTGGGGTTCTTTAGCGGGGTTTTGGGTTCTTTAATAGGGTTTGTATTTTTTCAGCAGGATTTTGGGCTGGTTCTGTGGGGTTTTGCGATTCTTTATTGGGGTTTTGGGTTTTTTAGTGGGGTTTTGGGCTGGTTCTGCGGGATTTTGGGCTTCTTTAGTGGGGTTTTGGGTTCTTTAATAGGGTTTGTGTTTTTTTTCAGTGGGGTTTTGGGGATTCTTTAGTGGGGTATTGGGATTTTTAGTGGGGTTTTGGGCTGGTTCTGCGGGGTTTTGGGTTCTTTAATAGGGTTTGTGTTTTTTCAACGGGGTTTTGGGCTTCTTTATTGGGGTTTTGGGATTCTTTAATAGGGTTTGTGTTTTTTCAGTGGGGTTTTGGGCTGGTTCTGCAGGTTTTTGGGATTCTTTAGTGGGGTTTTGGGCTTCTTTAGTGGGGTTTTGGGTTTCTTAGCGGGTTTTGGGGTTAATTCAGTGGAACTTTGGGGTTCTTTAGCGAGGTTTTGGGATTCTTTAATGGGGTTTGTGTTTTTTCAGCGGGGTTTTGGGCTGGTTCCGGGGGTTTTTGGGCTTCTTTAGCGGGGTTTTGGGCTTCTTTAGCGGGGTTTTGGGTTCTTTAATGGGGTTTGTGTTTTTTCAACGGGATTTTGGGGTTCTTCATTGGGGTTTTGGGATTTTTTAATGGGGTTTGGGCTTCTTCAGCAGGGTTTTGGGCTGGTTCTGGGGGGTTTGGGGATTTTTCAGCGGGGTTTTGGGCTGGTTCTGCGGGATTTTGGGATTCTTTAGTGGGGTTTGGGTTCTTTATTGGGGTTTTGGGCTTCTTTAGCGGGGTTTTGGGTTCTTTAATAGGATTTGTGTTTTCTCAGCGGGTTTTTGGGCTGGTTCCGTGCATTTTGGGGCAATTTTGGGGGTTTTTTATGGTGTTTCCTTCCCCGCAGCTGAGCCGCCCGGAGGCGGTGGAGGGCCTGGTGCTGGTCAACATCGACCCCCAGGCCAAGGGCTGGATGGACTGGGCCGCGCACAAGGTGGGCGGGGCCCTATAGACCCCTCCCCCTATAGCCCCTCCCCCTATAGGCCCCTCCCCCTATAGCCCCTGCCCCTATAGGCCCTCCCCCCGTAGCCCCTGCCCCTATAGGGCCCCCCCTACGGGGCCCCAAATCCCTCCCGGGGCGTCTGTGGGGCGCCCGGGGTGCCCTGTACGTTCCCGTGGGGCCCCTATAGATCCCCTATAGGGCCTCTATAGGGTCCCTAGAGGTCCCTATAGGCCCCAGGTTCCCATAGATCCCCTATATGTTCCCCAGGGGCCCCTATAGGGCTCCTATACGTCCCCGTAGATCCCCCATAGGTTCCCTGCAGGTCCCCTATAGATCCCCTGTAGGTCCCTATAAGCCCTAGGTTCCTATAGGTCCCCCATATGTTCCCCGTGGGTCCCTATAGGTCCCCCTATATGTCCCCATAGATCCCCTATAGGTTCTGTGGAGGTGCCCTATAGGACCCCTATAGGCCCCAGGTTCCTACAGATCCCCTATATGTTCCTCATGGGTCCCTATAGGGCTCCTATACGTCCCCATAGATCCCCTATAGGTTCCCTAGAGGTCCCTATAGGCCCCAGGTTCCTGTAGGTCCCCTATATGTTCCCCATGGGTCCCTATAGGGCTCCTCGAAGTCCCCATAGATCCCCTATAGGTCCCCCATAGGACCCCCTATAGGTCCCTATAGGTCTCCTGTATGCCCCAGGCCCTTATAGATCCCCTATAGGTCTCCTATAGGTCCCTATAGATCCCCCTATACGTCACCTATAGGTCTCCTATATGTCCCAGGTCCCTGTAGGTTCCCTATAGGTCCCCTGTATGTCCCCTATAGGTTCCCTTCACCTTCCTGTCGGGCTCCCGTGGGTCCCTATAGGTCCCCTCGTGAGTCCCTATAGGTCCCCTCTAGGTCCTTGTGCCCCTATAGATCCCCTCTGGGTCCCTATAGATCCCCTGTGGGTCCCTATAGATCCCCTATAGCCTCTGGGTCCCCTATAGGTGCCTATGGCCCCCTATGGATCCTGTGGGTCCCCGTGGGTCCCTGTGGCCCCCTATGGATCCCATGGGTCCCTATGGATCCTATGGGTCCAGGTGGATCCCTGCGGCCCCCTATAGATCCTGTGGGTCCCACTGGGTCCCCTATGGATCCCATGGGTCCCTATGGGTCCCAGTGGCCCCCTATGGATCCCATGGGTCCCTATGGATCCCATGGGTTGCTATAGGTCCCTATGGATCCTATGGGTCTTGGGGGGCCCCTATGGATCCTATGGGTCTTGGGGGGCCCCTATGGATCCCAGTGGGTTCCTATGGATCCCGTGGGTTGCTATAGGTCCCGGTGGCCCCCTATGGATCCCAGGGGTCCCAGTGGGTCCCGGTGGCCCCCTATGGATCCCGTGGGCACCTATAGATCCTGGTGGGTCCCTATGGATCCCATGGGTTGCTATAGGTCCCTGTGGCCCCATAGGGATCCTCTGGGTCCCGGTGGCCCCCTATGGATCCCATGGGTCCCTGGGGATCCCAGTGGGTTCCTATGGGTCCCATGGGTTGCTATAGGTCCCAGTGGTCCCCTATGGATCCCATGGGTCCCTATGGGTCCAGGTGGATCCTGGTGGCCCCCTATAGATCCTGTGGGTCCCAGTGGGTCCCTATGGATCCCATGGGTCCCTATGGGTCCCAGTGGCCCCCTATGGATCCTATGGGTCCCTGTGGATCCCATGGGTTGCTTTAGGTCCCTATGGATCCTATGGGTCTTGGGGGGCCCCTATGGATCCCGGTGGGTTCCTATGGATCCCGTGGGTTGCTATAGGTCCCGGTGGCCCCCTATGGATCCCAGGGGTCCCGGTGGGTCCCGGTGGCCCCCTATGGATCCCGTGGGCACCTATAGATCCTGGTGGGTCCCTATGGATCCCATGGGTTGCTATAGGTCCCTATGGCCCCATAGGGATCCTCTGGGTCCCGGTGGCCCCCTATGGATCCCATGGGTCCCTATGGATCCCAGTGGGTTCCTATGGATCCCATGGGTCCCTATGGGTCCTGATGGCCCCCTATGGATTCCGTGGGTCCCTATGGATCCCAGTGGGTTCCTATGGATCCTATGGGTCCCGGTGGCCCCCTATGGATCCCATGGGTCCCTGGGGATCCCAGTGGGTTCCTATGGATCCCATGGGTCCCTGTGGGCCCCTATGGATCCCATGGGTCCCTATGGATCCCAGTGGGTCCCTATGGATCCTATGGGTCCCAGTGGGTCCCTATGGATCCTATGGGTCCCGGTGGCCCCCTATGGATCCCGTCCCCTCCCCCCCCCCAGCTGTCGGGGCTGACATCGTCCACCACCGAGCTCATCCTGGGGCACCTCTTCACGCAGGTACTGGGGGGACTGGGAGGAACTGGGGGGGACTGGGATCACTGGGGGGGTGACTGGGAGGGACTGGGAGGGGATTGGGGGGAACTGGGAGGGACTGGGAGGGGATTGGGGGGAACTGGGAGGAACTGGGGGGAACTGGGAGGGACTGGGAGGGACTTGGGAGGGACTGGGGGGAACTGGGAGGGACTGGGAGGGACTTGGGAGGGACTGGGGGGAACTGGGAGGGACTGGGAGTCACTGGGGGGGGTGACTGGGAGGGACTGGGAGGGGATTGGGGGGAACTGGGAGGGACTGGGGGGGACTGGGAGGGACTGGGAGGGACTGGGGGGTGACTGGGGGGAACTGGGAGGGACTGGGAGGGACTGGGGGGAACTGGGAGTCACTGGGGGGGTAACTGGAGAGTAACTGGGAGTAACTGGGGGGTAACTGGGAGCGACTGGGGGTGACTGGGGGGTAACTGGGATCATTGGGAGGTAACTGGGAGTAACTGGGGGCGTCCCTGGGGTAACTGGGAGGGTGACTGGGGGGGTCTGTGGGGTAACTGGGAGTGACTGGGGGTAACTGGGGGGTAACTGGGAGTGACTGGGGGTAAATGGGGGGCAACTGGGGTAACTGGGACTTACTGGGGGTAACTGGGATCACTGGGGGGCTAACTGGGAGTAACTGGGTTAACTGGGGGGTAACTGGGGGGGGTCCTGGGGGTAACTGGGAGTAACTGGGGTAACTGGGGGGTAACTGGGATTACTGGGAGGTAACTGGGAGGGGTCCTGGGGGTAACTGGGAGTAACTGGGTTAACTGGGGGGTAACTGGGGGGGGTCCTGGGGGTAACTGGGATTACTGGGAGGTAACTGGGGGGCTCCTGGGGTAACTGGGAGGGTCTCCGGGGCAACTGGGAGTTACTGGGAGGGGGCTGTGGGGCAAGCGGGGGTAACTGGGAGCGACTGGGATGACTGGGGGTGACCGGGGGGGTAACTGGGAGCTAACTGGGAGCTAACTGGGAGGCACTGGTGCCGCAGGAGGAGCTGGCGGCCGCCCCCCCCGCGGTGCAGCAGAGCCGGGAGCGCCTGGGGGGGGCCCCCAACGTGCCCCTGCTCTGGGCCATGTACAACAGGTACTGGGAGCACTGGGAGGCACTGGGAGGGGCTGGGGGGGGCACTGGGAGGGACTGGGAGGGGTTGGGAGGGGTTGGGGGGGGACTGGGGGGCGCTGGGAGGCACTGGGAGGGGGTTTGGGGGCACTGGGAGGGGGTTTGGGGGGGTTACGGGGTACTGGGAGGGTACTGGGATGTACTGGGAGGGACTGGGAGGGTGACTGGGAGGCGCTGGAGGGAACTGGGAAGCACTGGGGCGTACTGGGAGGTGGTTATGGGGTGCTGGGAGGTTACTGGGACATACTGGGATGTACTGGGAGGGACTGGAGGATTACTGGGAGGGACTGGGGGATTACTGGGATGTATTGGGACATACTGGGAGGGGGACTGGGAGATACTGGGAGTGACTGGGACATACTGGGAGGGTGACTGGGAGTGACTGGGAGGTTACTGGGACATACTGGGATGTACTGGGAGGTTACTGGGAGGCACTGAGCTGTACTGGGAGCTTACTGGGAGGTTATTGGGATGTACTGGGTCATACCGGGAGGCTACTGGGAGGTTACTGGAGTGTTACTGGGAAGCACTGGGGCGTACTGGGAGGTGGTTATGGGGTGCTGGGAGGTTACTGGGAGGCACTGGGAGCGACTGGGAGGTTATTGGGACATACTGGGATGTACTGGGAGGGACTGGGAGGGACTGGGGGATTACTGGGGTGTATTGGGACATACTGGGAGTGACTGGGATGTACTGGGAGGCTACTGGGATGTACTGGGAGGCACTGAGCTGTACTGGGAGCTTACTGGGAGGTTACCTGGGATGTACTGGTTCATACTGGGAGTCTACTAGGGTGTTACTGGGAAGCACTGGGCATACTGGGAGGTGGTTATGGGGTACTGGGAGACACTGGGTGGTACTGGGAGGTTTACTGGGAGGGGGCTGGGAGCGACTGGGAGGTTACTGGGACATACTGGGAGGTACTGGGAGGGACTGGGGGATTACTGGGATGTATTGGGACATACTGGGAGGGGGAACTGGGAGTGACTGGGATGTACTGGGAGGTTACTGGGACATACTGGGAGGTTACTGGGAGGCACTGGAAGTTACTGGGTGGGGGCTGGGAGTGACTGGGTGGTTACTGGGACATACTGGATGTACTGGTTTTTACTGGTACGGTTCATACTGGTGTGTACTGGTTTATACTAGTCCATACTGGTTTATACTGGTCTGAACTAGTCTGTACTGGTGCATACTGGTTTATACTGGTCCGTAGTGGTCCATACTGGTGTGTACTGGTCCATACTGGTTTATACTGGTCCGTGCTGGTCTGTACTGGTTTATACTGGTACCAGTTTATACTGGGGGTGTACTGGTCTGTACTGGTCCATACTGGTTTATACTGTCCGTACTGGTTTATAGTGGTCCGTACTGGGTGCATACTGGTCTGTACTGGTTTATACTGGTACCGGTTTATACTGGTGTGTACTGGTTTATACTAGTCCATCCTGGTTTGTACTGGTTTATACTGGTATATACTGGTTTGTACTGGTTTATACTGGTACCGGTTTATACTGGTGTGTACTAGTTTATACTGGTGTGTACTGGTTTATACTAGTCCATCCTGGTTTGTACTGGTTTATACTGGTCTGTACTAGTCTGTACTGGTTTATACTGGTACCGGTTTATACTGGTGTGTACTGGTCTGTACTGGCCCATACTGGTTTATACTGGTCCGTACTGGTTTATAGTGGTCCGTACTGGTGCATACTGGTCTGTACTGGTTTATACTGGTACTGGTTTATACTGGTGTGTACTGCTTTATACTAGTCCATACTGGTTTGTAGTGGTGTGTACTGGTCCATACTGGTTTATACCGGTCTGTACTGGTCTGTACTGGTGTATACTGGTACCGGTTTATACTGGTCCGTACTGGTCCATACTGGTTATACTGGTCCATACTGGTCCATACTGGTTTATACTGGTACTGGTTTATACTGGTGTGTACTGCTTTATACTAGTCCATACTGGTTTGTAGTGGTGTGTACTGGTCCATACTGGTTTATACTGGTCCGTACTGGTCCGTACTGGGTCCATACTGGTTTATACTGGTCCATACTGGTCCATACTGGTTTATACTGGTCCTCTCCCCCCAGCCCGCGGTGACCTGGGCCTGGAGCGCAACGGGGCCGTGACCCTGCGGTGAGCGCCGTGACCCCCAGTAACCCCGCGACCTTTGACCTTTGACCCCGGGTGACCTTTGACCCCCGGGTGACCTTTGACCCCGGGTGACCTTTGACCCCGGGTGACCTTTGACCTTTTGACCCCCCCCCCCAGGTGCCCGGTGCTGCTGGTGGTGGGGCGACCACTCCCCCCACGAGGACGCCGTGGTGAGGGGGGGGGGGGGCGTGGCCTCGGGGTGACGTCACAAAGGGGCGTGGCCTCGCCGCGGGGGTGGGCGTGGCCTCTCGGCTGAAGCCCCGCCCCCTTTATGCCCATATAAGGTGGAGTGCAACGCCAAGCTGGACCCCACCCAGACCTCCTTCCTCAAGGTGGCCCCGCCCCCCTCCCCCTTAACCACGCCCCCTCCCCCTTGACCACGCCCTTTGACCACGCCCCCTGCCCCGTGGCCACGCCCCCTGACGCGTGGCCCCGCCCCCTTCTTGCAGATGGCCGACGGCGGGGGGCAGCCGCAGCTCAGCCAGGTGAGGGGGGCAAAGGTCAGGGGGGGGGGGGCGGGGGTCAAAGGGCAGGGGGCGGGGTCAACGGGCAGGGGGCGGGGTCAAAGGGCAGGGGGCGGGGCCAAAGGGCAGGGGGCGGGGCCAAAGGGCAGGGGGCGGGGTCACGACCTTTGACCTTTGACCCCGCAGCCGGCCAAGCTGACCGAGGCCTTCAAGTACTTCGTGCAGGGGATGGGCTACGGTGAGCCATGGGGGGGGGGGGGGAATGACGTCATCGAAGGGGCGTGGCGTCACCGGGGGGCGTGGCCAGCCCCGGCCACGCCCCCCCCGCGCTGATAGGCCCCGCCCCCTCAGTCCCCTCGATGGCGGAGCGGCGGCGCGGCGCAGGTAGGGGCGGCGCTGACGTCACCGCTGACGTCACCGCCCTGGCCCCGCCCCCCTTTTCCTCTTAACCCACGCGTGACGTCACAGCCCCGCCCCCCCCCCCCCCCCCCCCCGTGTGATGTCACGCGTGACGTCATCACCCCGCTTAACCCTAAAAGGAGGGGGGGGAGAGACTAAAAGGGGGCGGGGCCTAAAGGGGGAGGGGGCGGAGGGGGCGGGGTTAAAGGGGGCGTGGCCTAAAGGGGGTGGGGATGAAGGGGGCGGGGGTTAAAGGGAGGGGGGCGTGGCCTAAGGGGGGAGGGGGAGGGGCTTAAGAGGTGGTGGCGGCCCCCTACTAACAGCACAGGGGGCGTGGCTTGCACCGAGGGGGGCGTGGCTTGCACTGAGGGGGCGTGGCTTGCACCGAGGGGGCGTGGCTTGATGGAGGGGCGTGGCCTAACCCGGTTTGGCTCCCGAAAGGGGGCGTGGCTTGAATGAAAGGGGCGGGGCTTGGCCGCCCCTGCCCGGCCTTAACCCTGCTGTGTGCTCTATGGGGGAGGGGGGGGGGGCGGGGCTTCACTGAAAGGGGCGTGGCTTCACGGAAGGGGCGTGGCTTTAACAAAGGGGTGTGGCTTAAGGGAGGGGGCGGGGCTTAAAGGGGGGTTAAGGGAGTTGGGAGTTGGGAGGGGGGTAAAAGGGGCGTGGCTTCACTGGGCGTGGCCTAAGGGGCTTGGGGGGCGTGGCTTGAGGCTTGGGGGCGTGGCTTGAAGCAGGGGGCGTGGCTTAAAGCGAGGGGGGCGTGGCCTAAAGCCCCATTGGGATACATGGGGGGGGGTGCGTGGAAGGAGGGGGCGTGGCCCTAGAGGGGCGGGGCTCGGTGGGCGTGGCCTAAGGGGGCGTGGCCACACGGGGGGCGTGGCCTAACGTGGCCCCGCCCCCCCCCGTTTCCGGCAGCGGCGGCGGCGGCCATGACGCGGCTCTCGCGCTCCCCGCACGGCCTCGGTCTGCAGCAACTCCTCGGGGGGCGGGGCCGGCGAAGGGGGCGGGGCCCGGGGGCGGAGCCTCTCGCGGGGCAGCACCGGCGGCGTGCCCTGAGCCCCAAAACCGCCCGAATTCGCCCCAAAAACGCCCCCCCTGGGAGCCTTCAGCCCCAAACCGGAAGTGACGTCACCAATAAACACCACCCCCCCCCACGCCCGTCTCGCTCTGCGCATGCGCCGTTGCCAGGCGACGCCCGGAAGCCCCCCCCCTCCGTTGCTAGGCAACGCGGCCCGCCCCCCTCTAAAACCCCCTCCGTTGCTAAGCAACGCGGCCCCCTCCCCTCCCTAAAACGGCTCCGCGCATGCGCACGAGCCCGGCGCCGGCTCCCGTCGCCATGGCAACGCGCGCATGCGCAGCCGCTCCCCCTCCCCCCCTTCCCGACCGGGCTCTTCGCGCATGCGCAGTGGTTTAGAGAGGGGAGGGGGGGGCTTTTGGGGGGAAAACCCGCGCGGTTTTGGGCAAGATTGAGGGGTTTTCGGGGGAAAGCAGGGGTTTGGGGGGGGGGGTTTAAAGGGTTAAGGGGGGTTTTTGGGGGGGATTCGGGGGGATTTGGGGGGGTTTTGGGGGTGGAATGGGGAAAGGAGGGGGTTTTGGGGTGAATTCTGGAGGTTTTGGGACATGGGAGGGTTTTTGGGGGCAGAAATGGGTATTTTGGGGTTTCAGGGGGAGGTTCGGGGGGTAGGAAACATTTTTGGGGTGCGGGAGGGTCACAAAGGGGGCTCCAGGGGGTGATTTTGGGGCAAATTAGGTAATTTTGGGGCAAATTAGGTAATTTTGGGGTCCACGAGGCCGTTTTGGGGCAAATTAAGCGATTTTGGGGTCCTTTTGGGCAAAAAAGCCACTTTTGAGGTACACGGGGTCGCTTTGGGGGGTAAGAAGCATTTTTGGGGTGTGAGGGCCAGTTTTGGGGGGTCTATGAAGCTATTTGGGGAAAAAGAGGCTGTTTTGGGGCAAAAGAGGCCGTTTTAGGGTATTTCAGGACGTTTTGGGGCAAAAGAGGCCATTTTTGGGGTGCGGGAGGCCGTTTGGGGCAAGAGAAGCCGTTTTGGGGCCAAAAGAGGCTGTTTTGGGGCACGGGAGGCCACGTAGGGGATCCTAGAGGCCGTTTTGGGGGCAAAAGAGGCGGTTTTGGGGTGTGGGAGGCCGTTTTGGGGCAAAAGAGGCTGTTTTGGGGCATAAAAGGCCATTTTGGGCAAAAGAGGCAGTTTTAGGGCAAAAGAGGCCGTTTGGGGCAAAAGAGGCTGTTTTGGGGCACGGGAGGCCACATATGGGACACAAGAGGCCACATTTTGGGGCACGGGGAGGCATTTTGGGGCGTGGGAGGCCATTTTGGGGCAAAGGAGGCCATTTTGGGGCAAAAAAGGCTGTTTTGGGGCGTGGGAGGCCATTTTGTGGGCCCAAGAGCCCATTTTGGGCCAAAAAAAGCCCATTTTTGGCGCCGTTTCGTGGGCGCGCCGTCCCAAACCGCCGTTCCCCATCCCCCCTCGCCCAAATTCCCATCACCCCCTCGACCAACCGAGCCCCGAAACGACGTTTTTTCCCCCAAAAAATGCTTCCCGTCATCCCGTTCGGCCAACGGCGCCCGAAAATGAGCGGTTTTGCCCCAAAACGGGTTCTCAGCGTTCCGCGGGCCGACCGAGGCCGCGCCGCCTCTTCCAACCCAACCCAACCAATGGAGAACCTTCAACGCAACCCAACGCAACCCAACTCAACCCAACCCAATGGAGAACCTTCAACTCAACCCAACCCAACCCAACCCAATGGAGAACCTTCAACCCAACTC
>NW_028168924.1:2500-76524 GCF_964035555.1 Netta rufina | reverse complement strand
CGTCAGAAAGACCCAAACGGGAGGGATCCGGCCTCAAAAAGCGCAGGGGGGAGGAGGAGGAGGAGGAGGAGGAGGAAGGCTCACCTCGTAGAAGTTGTCCTCGGTCACCTCCAGGGGGGCGTTGAAGAAGTGCAGCACGTTGCTGGGGTGCTGGATCCTGTTCTTGGCCGCCTGCTCGGGGGTGGAGAAGCGGTTGTTGCGCGAGCCGCTGAAATCCTTGTAGCTGCACGAGCCGTCCTCCAGCCCGTACGACTGCCCGGGCATGATGGCCTGCTGCTTCGACACGCTGCGGGGACACGGGGGGAGGGGTCAGCATCGCCGTGTTCTGCCCCCCCAGAGCCCCCCCGGAGCCCCCAGACCCACCAGACGTTGAGTTTCTGCCCGAACATGAAGTTGTTGTTGAGGTGCGTGATGGCGCGGTCCACGGCGTAGCCGTCAGCCATCTCCACCATCGCCGCGCCCGGCTTGCTCTTCATGAACTTCACCTGGGAAAAAAGCCTGGAAATGAGCCGTTTTAGGGGTTTTTCGAAAAAAGCCTGGAAATGAGCCGTTTTAGGGGTTTTTCGCCCCAAAATGCTGCTCGGGGGGGCCGCTCACCTTCTCCACGTTGCCGTAGAGGCAGAAGATGTTGAAGACGCGGTCGCAGTTCCATCTTGGACTGGTCCAGGCCGTACACCATCAGCACGGGGCTGTCGGCGTGGGGGCCGTACTCGGGGGGGGGCGGCGGGGGGGGCGGGTGCCCGTACTGGGGGCCGTAGCGGCTGGGACCCCGGCGGTGCCCCCCCACGGGGGGTCCCATCCTCCGGCCTTCGTAGTGGGGCGGGGGGGGCCGTAGCCCTCGTCGTGGTAGTTGCCCGTGGTAGCCGCCGTGGGGGCCTCCTGCGTGAGGGGGGGGCACGGAGAAAGGGTTGGGACCCCCCGCCGGGGCCCCCCCCGTCGTTGTGACCCCCCCCCCCCGGTGCCCCAGGCCTTACCGTACTCCGCCGGGTGGTCCCCGAGGAGGGGGGGCTGTCGCTGCCTCTTGCTGGGGTTGCCGCCGGGCTCGCCTGCGCGGGGAGGGGGGAAGCAGAGGGGGGGGCACCAGCGTCACGGGGAGGGGGGGGGGACGCAGCTCCGGGGTCCCCCCCCTCTGAGTCCCTGGCACCACCCTGGAGGCTTTTTTTATTGGGGGGGTCCCCAAGCAACTCCTGGAGGCGTTTTGTGCCCCCCCCACCCCAAAGCCGAGGGTCTGAGCCCTCTCCCCGCTCCCCCCACCCCGCTGGTTCCCCCCCCCCCCCCCGGCCCCAAATTTCCCCCCCCTCACCCCCCAAAAATCACCCCCGGGGCCCCCAGCTCCGGGCCGCCCCCGCTTGCCTTTGGTAATCCATTGACCAAAAAATAAAAGAAAAAAAACCAAAACCGAACAAAACGAACGTACAGAAAGGAACCGAAACCCACGAGGCCAGACGTGTGCGCGTCCCCCCCCCCCGACAAAGGGCTTGGGGGGGGGGGGGGGGGGGGGGCTCGGGCAGAGGAGCCGTGGGGGCGCGCTCGGGGTCGCTCTTCTCCTCCCTTCGCCTGCTGCGGGGCCGGCGCGAGCCCCCCGCGGGGGCGCGGGGGGGGCTACTTACAGCGGGGGGGGGCCCCGCGCCGGGGAGAAACGCGCTCTTTTCTCTTACCATTGGACGCGTCAAGAGTGAGTTAGCACAGTTGTGAAAGATGGCGGCCCACCAAACAAACACTGCGACCCTGCATCACATGGTTTCAGCGTCACAAACACAGGTCAAGAGGCACGGCACCGCTAACAATTCGCTTACAGAATTTAAAAAATGAAAAGCAAAGTCTCTTGAAAATTAAAAAAAAAAAAAAAAAACGGAAAAAAAAAGCCAAGTCTCTATCCAAAAAAAACGCCAGCGGAGTGGTTAAAAGAGGCTGCGGTCGCTTGAAAAGCTCGGCTCTTCTGGAAACCTGAACTCAAAGCTGGGAAAAACTGAGCTGCTCTAGAAGCAGAGCTCGTCTAGAACCTGAGCTCTAGAACTTGAGCTCATCTAGAACCCAAGCTCATCTAGAACTTGAGCTCCTCTACAATCCAAGCTCTTCTAGAAGCAGAGCTCGTCTAGAACCGAGCTCGTCTAGAACCCGAGCTCGTCTAGAACCCGAGCTCCTCTAGAACCCAAGCTCTTCTAGAACCCGAGCTCTCCGGAAGAACCTGACGGCTTTCAAAGAGCCTTTTTTTCAAAAAACCAAACCAAAGCAGCCAAAAATGGAGTCTTTCACACCCCGCCATCCTGTCCACAGCCTGCCAGCCTGAGCCACCCGCCATCCTGCAAGCCAAGCCAGGTCCTCGAGAGGAAGGGGAGCTCCTCCTGCGTGAGCCGGGCCCTTTGGCGAGGCGAGGTTCCCCCGGGTACCTCGGGCACCGGCTGCGGGGTGGTGAGGGGCAGTGTTCCTCCGTGTGGTGTGCGGTGTCGGTGTCCTGCTGGCGGTGTGCGTGTCTCCTCTGTGAGCCAGGGCCCAGCTACGGCCTCTCAGGGCTCTCTCTGTGTGCGCCCCCCGCCCCGGGGGGCTCACCGGGCTTTTGGCCTTTACTTGCTCCTCCGCTCGGCGCTGGCGACGGCGGGCGGCGCGCTGAGGACCGCCGGGAGCCAGCCAAGGAGCCGCCGCCCCCCCCCCGCGCCATCCTAAGTCTCGGGAGGGCCCCGGAGCTACTCCGTTCTCCGCCACGAGCGAGCGCCGTGTGCCGGGGAGCCTCGGGGCCGTGTTTCCTAGGCGTGTGTGCCGCCTCGGGCTCGGTGTGCCTTGGTTTTGTGAGAGGTGGCTGCCGGGGGGGCGCGCGGCGCCTCTGCCTCTGCGCTGCGGCTTGTCCTGGCGTCCTTGCTGCACTGGGTGCTGCTGGGCTCTGGATGCTGCGTGTTGCCTCCAGGGAGGTGTTTTTTGGCTTTTTTTTTGGCTTTTTCTGTCTCTGTTTGTCTTTGTTTTTGTCTTTGTTGTCTTTGTTTGTCTTTTTCTGTCTCTGTTTGTCTTTGTTTGTCTTTGTTTTGTCTTTGTTTTTTTGTCTTTCTTTGTTTTTTGTCTTGTTTTGTTTTTTGTTTGCTCTGTTGTTGTTTTTTTTGCTTACTTTTGCCTTGGTGGTGCTACACTGTGTGGTGGTGTGAGCAGTGTGCGGAGGCAGCTCGGGACTTCCGCCGCTTAAAAACGGGAGGAGGGGAGTGGGGGGGGAAAAAGAAGGGACCCCCCCCACCCGCGCCCGCCGCCCCCGCTGCGAGGCCGACAGCCCCGGAGGCACCAGGAGGGACCCCCAGGATGGGGGGGGGGTGTTTTTGGGCAGCGTTCACCCCGGGAAATCTCCCAGGAGCCGGTGCCCCCCCCTCCGGTTCCCCCCTCCCCCCCCCACGACCAGAGACTCCTCAAAAACGAGCGAGAAAACAAAAAGCCCCGAGCCCCCCCGCTCGCCTTAACCCCGACGGGCGACGCATGGGACGAGCCCCCCCCCCCACACCCCAGGGCTGGGAATTGGGGGGTTTTTTTCCCCTCGGGCACGGCCGGGGGGGGGACACGGGGGGCATCGGGACGAGGGGGGGGCCGTGAGGGCTGTGCCCGGGCCGGCGGGGATTACCTTGGCCGCTCAGGTTGGGGTTGGTGTAGTCCCACGTGTCCTGGTCGTTCTTGAAGACGTTGAGGCGCGTGGGCTGCGGACAGAGGGATGGGGGGGGGGTCAAAAAAGGCCCTGGGGGGGTCACGGGGGGGTTGGGGGGGGGGTTGGGGGGGCCTGACCTTGGCGTACTCGATCTTCAGCGTGCAGCACCCCGAGTAGATGTCGGCCCCGTTGAGGGACGCCTTGGCGCGCTGCGCGCTCTGCACCGAGTCGAACGTGGGGGGCGTTAAGGAATTTGGGGCCAAAAAGATGGGTTTAAGGCAACCGGGCAGCGCGGGGAGAACCTGAATGGATGCCCTGCCCCCACCCCCCCCCCAAAAAAAAAGGCAGGGAAGGATATTCCACCATGGCCTGCACGCCGTTCTTTGCGGAAGATGACGATCCTCTGCACGGGGCCGCACGGGTTGCAGATGGTGTACAGCACGTCCTGCGGGGGGGCACGGTGAGGGGGCTGCCCCCAGGACCCCCAAACCTCCCCCACAACCCCCAAATCCCTCCCAGGATCACCAAATCCCTCCCGGGACTGCCGAGTTGCCCCCAGGACCCACCAAATCGCCTCCAGGAGCCCCAAAATCCCTCCCCAGGACACCCAAATCCCTCCCAGGACCTCCAAGTTGCCCCCAGGACCCCTAAATCCTTCTCAGGAGCCCCAAATTACTTCCAGGACCCCCAAAATCCCTCCCAGGACCCACTAAATTACCCCCAGGACCTCAAGTTGCCCACAGGACCCATCAAATCGCATTCAGGACCCACTAAATCACCCCCAGGACCCCCAAATCCCTCCCAAGACCCCCCAAATCACCCCCCAGCACAATGAGCCACACACCCACAGCACCAAAACCGAGGGTCATCAGGCTCAAGACCCCTCAGCACCCCCTCAGGACGCATTTGGGGGGTCCCACCACCCCCCAAAATCCCCCGAAACCCCCCCGCACCGTGGTGATGGAGTAGATGGGGTTGAGGATGGTGAAGAGCAGCACGTTGTTGACCCCCCGCGAGTCGTCGGCGTCGCCCGGGCGCGAGATCTTCTGGCTGGTGGAGTAGTTGACGAAGGCGGGGTGCCCGGCGATGTAGATCTGGTTGTCCGGCCGCGTAGTTGACGGCGTTGCAGGCCCCCAAAATGTCCTCAAACTCCACCAGCGCCTGCCTCTTCTTCGGCATCACCACCACGTAGCTGCGGGGACAAGGGGTGGGCTCAGCGGGGCGGCGGGAGCCCCGATTCCTGCCCCACCTTGGCTTTTTTTGGGTCCCAATCCCTGCCCTATATTGTTACTTTTTGGGGTCACAATCCCTATCCAAATATTGGCTTTTTTAGAGTCCTAATCCCTGCCCCATCTTGTTTTTTTGGGGGGGTCCAATCCCTGCTCCATTTTGACTTTTTTGGGGGTCCCAAACCCTGCCCCATCTTGTTATTTTTTTGGGGTCTCTAGCCCTGCCCCGTCTTCTTTTTTTTCAAGGGTCCCAATCCCTGCCCAATCTTGGCTTTTTTAAGGCTCCCAACCCCTGCCCCATCCCCCCCAGGGCATTTCCTCACCTGATGGGGCCGAACTCCTGCAGGGCCTCCACCAGGTCGGCCTCCACCACGCCGTCGATCAGCCCGCGGATGTGCACCACGGGGGAGGCCGGCGTCTTGTGGGGGTCGTCGTAGTTCTCCTGGGGGGGGCAGCACACGGGGGGGGGTCAGGGCCCTGCTCTGGGTGGGGGTGGGCCCTGGGAACCCCCCCCCAAAATCCCTGTGGTGGGCAGGGAGCGGTGACCCCACAGCGGGCCCTGAAGCCCCGTGCGCCCCCTCCTCCTGTCCTTCATCCCCTCCTCTTCTTCCTCCCCTCCTCCTCCTGTCCTTCATCCCCTCCTCTTCTTCCTCCCCTCCTCCTCCTGTCCTTCATCCCCCTCCTCCTCCTCCCTCCTTCTTCTTCCTTCCTCCACCTCCTCTTCCTCTCTCTCTCCTGCTCTTCCTTCCCCTTTTCTCCCATCCTCATCTTCCCCCCTCCTGCTCTTCCTCCCCCCTCTCCCTCCTCCTCCTCCCCCCCCCCCTCCCTCCTCCTCCTCCTCCCCCCTCCCATCCTCTTCTCTCCCCCCCTCCTTCTCCCCCTCCTGCTCTTCCTCCTCCTCCCCTCCTCTTCCTCCCCCCCTCCCCTCATCTTCCTCCCCAGACCCTCCTCTTCCTCCCTCCCCCCTCCTCATCCTCCCCCTCCCCCCCTCTCACCGCTCCGGCCGCCCCGGGCCCTCCGCCGCCGCCCCCCCCCGGCCCCCCGGGGCCGTGCGGCGGGGGCTCGGCGTTCTCGGTCTTCTGGCGCTTGGGGGCCCCGCCCGCCCTCGCCGCCGCCCCCCCCGCCGTAGTAGCGGCCCGAGCCGCCGCCGCCGCCGCCCGCCGCCATTTTGCCCATGTCGGCCCCGCGCCCCGCCGCCCTCGGCGCTCTGCGGGCCCCGCCACCGCCGCCGCGACATGGCGCCTCGCTCCGCCGCGCCGCCTCCGCCCCGCCCCTATTGGGCGGCGCCGCCGCCACTCAGGCGGGGCCCGCGCCCTCATTGGCCAGCCCGGCCGCCGGCCCGCCCACCGCCGCGATTGGGCTCGGCGGCGCTCCTGGCTGTCAGCGCGCCGGGCGCGTCTGATTGGCCGGGCCGCGCGTCCGTTCGCCCGCCCACCGAGCTGGTTGGCTGCGGGGGGTGTCCGTCCGGGCTGCGCCCCGCCCATCTTCACGGCCGTGCGCCGAGGCTCCGCCTTCTTCTTCCCGACTCGCTGAGTCTCCCAGAAGACCTTTCGGCAGCGGCTCGCCAGACTATTGGCCGAGCGGAACGCCCATCAACACCCCTTGGCTCCGATTGGCTGCCACTCTTGCCTCTCACGACGCCTTCGGGCTCTCCCTCGGGGACAACCCCAGGGCGCGCAAGCGGGCTCGAACCTTATTGGCCAACCCAGCTGCCTATCATGGCCAGCTCCCTCAGCCTTCACTTCTGATTGGATGCACCCCTCAGCGCTAGCCCTGCCCACCGCCCGGGATACGGCGGGACCCCTGAGGGGGAGCAGAAGCCCTCAGAGCCCCTCAGGGGGCGGTTGGGGCCCCCCCGAGCCCCAAAAGTCCTCCAATCACCACAAAAAGTGCTGAAATCCCCCCAAAAGTGCTCGAATCACCCCCAAAAGTTCTGAGAACTCCCCCAAGGTTCTTGGACCCCCTCCAGAGCCCCCAAAAGGCGCTGGCCCCCCCCCCAGCCCATGGGCCCCCCCCCCCAGGGGCTGACTGAGCCCCCCCGGGGACCCCCAAAACTTCTGGAACCTTCCCCAAAATTCTGGGACCCCCCCCCCCAAGGGGCTGGGAGCCCCCCCAGTGTCCCCCCCACGCCAATTGCCCCCCCCCAGAGCCCCCCAAAAGGGGCTTAGACCCCCCAGGGCTGGAGACCAGTTCCCCCAGTGCCCCCCCACCCCCAAAAAAAATCACCACAGACAACGGGGCTGAAGCGCATCTCTTTACTGCCCCCAACCCCCCTTAGGGCGGGGGGGGCCCGCGCTCCCCCCCGGGGGGCTCGCTCCCCCCCCCGCCCCTCCTCGTTGCCACCCCCGGCCTTTTTGGGCCCCCCCCCGGCTTTTTGGGGGCTCCCCCCGGCTTTTTGGGGGCCCCCCGAGGCTTTTTCATCGCCCCCCTGGGCCTTGGCGTCGATGGCGGCGTGCTCCTTCCTCACCAGCTCCTGCAGCTCCTCCTGGGGGGACAGGGGCGTGAACGACCCCCCCCCCCCGAATTTTGGGACACCCCCCCCGAATTTTAGGTCCCCCCCCCCCGAATTTTGGGACACCCCTCCCGAATTTTGGGACCCCCCCCAGCCCCGTTTTCGGGGTACCTTCCAGCCCAGCAGCTCCGCCAGCTCCAGGCAGCCTTGGTCGCAGTCCCCCAGCCAGGCCACGTCCCTGGGGGGGGGTGGGATTTAATTTTTGGGGGTGTGGGGGGTGTGTAATGGGGTGCAGCCCCCCCCCATACATGCCGGGGGGGGGGGGGGCACAAACCGACCCCCCCCAGCCCCCCCCCACCTGTAGGCTTTGTCCGAGTCGAAGTCCATCCCGCAGCCGAAACCCATCAGGGACATCAGGGGGTCGCTCTGGTGGGGGGGGGGCAAGAAAAATAGGATGGGGGGGCATTAATAATTGCCCCCCCCCCATTTGCCCCCCCCTTCCACTCACCTGCCCCGTCTTCTCCTTGTTGATGAGGAGCCGGGGGGTGCTGGCGGGGACCCTGGGGGGGGGGTGAGAAGGGGGGCGAGTGAGGGGGCAGAGGGCAAGGGGGGGGGGACAATGGCATTGGGGGGGGGGGACAATGACACTGGGGGGGGGCACAGTGACACGGGGGGGTGGCACAGTGACACGGGGGGGGGGGCACCACGACCTGCTGACAGAGGGAGGCGAAGGGCTGGACCTGCAGCGAGGTGCCCATGATGAGGGAGCAGGTCGACCTTCTGGAAGTCCTGGGGGGGGGACAGGGGGTGAGGCTGTGGCCCCCCCTCACGCCCCACGCCCCCCCCCCCCTTGCTTTGTGGCCCCCCCCTCATCCCGTGACCCACTCACCGACTGCAGCAGCGTGAAGAAGCGCGAGGGGAGGCTCTCACCAAAGAACACGATGTCTGAGGGGCGGGGGGAAAAACAACGAGAGGGGGTGAACAACACATGTGGTGCCCCCCCCCCCACATTAAAATTTTAAATTTTAATTAATTAAAATTTAAAATTTTTAAATTTTTAACGCCCCCCCCCCCCCCTCACCTGGCTTCACCACGCCCTGGCACTTCTCGCACTTGGGGGACGAGGGACGAGAGGATGCGCTCTGCGGCAGGAGAGGGGTGGAAAAAAACTCTTTTTTTTTTTTAATTTCTTTGAGGGGGGGCAGTGCAGGGAGCCCCCCCACACTCCCCCCCAGCCCATGGTTACCTTTCATCCAGGACAGGCCGTAGGGCTGGCGGCAGGACGCCCGCGTGCAGTGCGAGGTGTAGAAGGTGCCGTGCGCCTCCACCAGCTCCTCGGGCTCCAGCCCCGCCACCCGCTCCAGGGTGTCGATGTTCTGGGGGGCGAGGGGGGGGCGTTCAGAGCCGGGGGGGGCATTTAGGGCCTGGGGGGGATAATTAGAGCTGGGGGTGGGGGCGTAGGAAATGTTTTGGGGCGCCCACCTGGGTGTAGCAGCGCTAGCAGCAGCCCCTTCTCCTTCAGCAGGCGCATGAAAGTAGTGGCAGATAGTGGGCTGGGGGGGAGTAGGATTTAAGGGGGGGGGGGCACAGAATTTAGCGGGGGGGTGGTGAGTGACCCCCCCACCCCATTTTCCCCCCCCAGGATCCTTTTCTTACCTTGAGCTGCCCGGGAAGCAGCTCCTTGGCCAGGGCAAAGAAAGGCTCCGGCTGCTCCTGGGGGAGATGGGGGGGGTGTCAGGGTCCTGGGGGGGGGGCTCAGGGTGCCGTGGGTGGTGTCAGGATGCTGGGGGGGGTTCTTTAAGTGCCCCCCCACCCCCCCCCCGCCACGCACACCTTGAAGTAGGAGATGTCGAAGATGGCCTCAGGGGTAGGGGCAGCTCGTAGCGCGCCAGGTTGGCGTACAGCCCCGTGCCCGGGGAGCGGAAATCGGGGATCCCGGCGGCTGTGGGGGGGGGGACGGGACAGGACGGGGGGCAACATCAGCCACCCCCCCACAGCCCTGTTAACCCCCCCCCAACCCCGTTAACCCCCAGTTACCCCCTCCCTGGCCCTGTTACCCCCCCCATCACCTCCTGTCCCCATTCCTGTTACCCCCTCGTTATCCCCCCCATACCCCCCCCCTTACCACACCCCCCAGGCTCCATTATCCCCCCTTTACCCCCCCCCCACTCCCCCCCCAAGCCCCATTACTCCCCTGTTACCCCCCTCCCAGGCCCCCCTTACCCCCCCATTACGCCCCCAGGCCCCATTACTCCCCCATTCCCCACTCCCCCGGCCCTGTTACCCCCCCATTCCCCCCCCCAGACCCCTTTACCCCCCCCCGTTCCCCCCCCGTCCCCTTTACCGGTGGAGATGCCGGCCCCCACCATGCAGACCACGCGGCGGCACCGCTCGCTCCGCATGAACCGGGCCACGCCGGGCAGCGACAGCTCGTCCAGGACCCGCTCCCCCGGCTCCGAGCCCAGCCCCAGCGTCCGCGCCAGGAGGCTCCGCAGCAGCTCCACTGGGGGGGGGGGGGGGGGCGCCGTTAAACCTCCCCGGTCCCCCCCCGGTACCCCCGGTCCCCCCCCGGTACCGCCGGTGCCCCCCCCCGGTTCCCCGCCCTTACTCTCGGCCTCCCCCGCGGCACCGCCCTCGGGCTCCGCCTCGTCGCCGGCCTCAGCCCCGGGAGCTGGGGGGGGAATGGGGGGGGTCGAGGGAGGGGTCAGGGGGCGCCGCCACCGGGCCCCCCCCGCCCCCCCTCCGCCAGGCCCCGGTTACCGTCCTCGGCCGACATGGGCACCTCCCGGCGTGCCCCGCGCCGCCACACCTCCGGCGTGCCCCCGCGCACGGGGAGGGGGGCAGCGCTGATTGGTCAGCACCCCGCGCTGGCACATTCCCCCCGCCACACCTCCCGGCGTGCCCCACGCGCGGGGGGCAGCGCTGATTGGCTAAACCCTCAGCTGAACTTCACCTCCCCCCACCCCCCCGCGTGGCGCACCACCGATTGGGCCGAACGCGAGAACTACACCTCCCAGCACCCCCCGCGCCGCGCAGCGCTGATTGGCCGAACCCGGAGAACTACACCTCCCGGCACCCCCCGCGCTCCGTTTCCCCCCCCTCCATTACCGGGGATTTCCCGGGACGGCGGCGCGGGGCCCATGGCGGCCTGAGCGCGGCCCCGGCGCATGGCGGCCGCGGAGGCGGCGGCGCCGCCGCCCCCGGGCGAGGGGGGAAAGCGGCCGGAGGGCGACGAGTGGTGCGACAGCGGGCCTGGGCTCGCTGGGGCGACGGGCAGCTCGCGCCGCTGCCCCCACCCAGCCCCCGGCCCGGCCGCGGGGCCCGGCGGCCTCCCCGCCTCCCCCCCCCCGCCCGGTACCGACCAGGCCCCGGCGGCGGCCCCGGACCCCGAGGCGTGGCTGCGGCACGTGCTGAGCTTCGTCAGCGAGGACGGCGACACGTGAGGGGGGGCGGGGGGGGAATGGGGGGGGGCCGGGGGGGAGCTGTTCGTGGGTTTTAGGGCTGGGGGCGCCTCCTGGATGGTTTTAGGGCCCCCCCCCTTGTGAGATCGGGACCCCCCCCATAAAATTCGGACACCCCCTCAAAAGATCGAGACACCCCCCCCTTGTAAAATTGGGACCCCCCCCTTGTAAGATCGGGCCCCCCACTTTAGGGCCGCCTCCCCCCCTTTAGGACCAGTTGTGGGGTCCTCCATATCCCACCCCGTGCCCCCCCCGTATCGCATTCCCTCCCCCCCACATCCCATTTCTCCCCCCCCCCCAAAAATATCCCATTTTCCCCCCCGGTTTCCCCCTCCCACCCCCACTTTAGGGCCGCTCCCCCCCCCCTGTAGGATCAGGGCCCCCTTTTGTAGGGCTGTTGTGCTCCCCTTTTAGGCTCACCCCCCCCCCCGCCCCATTTTAGGGCTGTGCTGACCGCTCCTCGCCCCCCCCCCCATATTTTTTTAGGGGCCCTGCACCTCGCTGTTATCCACGAGCACGAGGCCTTCCTGGACTCCATCCTGCAGCACACCGAGGGCACGGCCTACCTGGACCTACAGAATGACCTGGGGCAGGTAACGGGGCCGGGGGGGGGGCACCTTTAATGAAGGGGGGGCCTATATAAAAACAAAAAAATCAAAAAAAAAAAAAAAAACTTTTATTTATTTTTTTTTTTATGTCCCCCCCCCAGACTGCTCTGCACCTCGCTGTCATCCTGGGGCTGCCGGCCTTCGTGCGCAAGCTGCGGGCGGCGGGGCGCGGGGCCGGGGGTGCAGGAGCGGGGGGGGGCACACGGCGCTGCACCTGGCCTGCCGCGAGGGGCAGCCCGACTGCGCCCGCCACCTCCTGGGGCCCCCCCGCACCCCCCCCCGCCCCCCGAGACGCGGGAGCAGCTGGAGAGCGTGAATTATGATGGTGGGGGGGGGGAATGGGGGGTGTTGGGGGGGTATGGGGGGGGGAACTGGGGGGGGTGGGAGGGGGAGATGGGGGGGGAAATGGGGGTGTGGGGGGGGGGAAAATGGCGTTTTGGGGGGGGGAAATGGGATTTTGGGGGGGGGAAAATGGGGGGGAATTGAATGTGGGGGCAGAATATGGGGGGAAATGGGATGTGGGGGGGGCACAAGGTGGGATATGGAGGGAACATGAGATGGGGACAGGACTGGGGGGGGGTCACAGGACATGGGGGGGGCAGTGGGGGGGGCACAGGATGAGGGGGACGCAGGACATGGCACGGGGGGGGTACAGAGGGACAAAACGGGGCTGGGGGACAGAGAGAAAAACACCGCGGGGGTTTGGCACAGGGATATGGGGGGGTGACACGATATCGGGGGGGGGGCATCCCGGTGACACCCCCGTGCCCCCCCCCCACAGGTTACACCCCCCTGCACGTCGCTGTCCTGCGCAAGGACCTGGAGCTGGTGCAGCTGCTGCTGCGCGCCGGCGCCGACCTCAACAAAGCGGTGAGCACGGGGGGGAGGGGATGATAACACGGGGGGGGGGTCACCACCACCATCCCTGACCCCCCCCTTTTTTAAAAAAAAAAAAAAAACAAAAAGGAGCCGAGCTGCGGCCCGCACCCCCCTGCACCTGGCGGTGGAGGCGCAGAGCCCCGAGCTGGCCGAGCTGCTGCTGCGGGCGGGGGCCGACCCCGCGGCGCGGGGCTACGGGGGGGCGCACCCCCCTCTACAGCGCCCGCCACCGCCCCGACCCCCGCCCTGCCCCAGCTGCTGCGCGCCTTCGGGGCCCCCGACCCCCCCGGCGACTCGGAGGACAGCGAAGAGGAGGAGGAGGAGGAGGAGGAGGAGGAGGATGAAGAAGACGGCACGGGTGGCGGCAACAGCAGCGGCGTGAGTGGCCCCCCCCCGTCCCCTCTGCGCGAAACCGTGTCCTTTCTGCCCCACAAAAGCTTGCCTGAGCCCCCCCCCAGGGGGGCACCCTGTCCTCACCCCCCCCCCCCCCCCCCCCTGAAAAATGTTGCTTGACCCCCCCCGGGGGCACCCTGAAATTTTGACAGGAGAAGCTGAGCGTTGTTCTATGTCCCCCCCCCAGGAAGAATACGACGACATTGTCATCAACAGCGGCCGCTGCGCGGACTGAGGGGCCCCCCCCCAAGACCTGTGGGACCCCCCGGACCTGTGGGGGACCCCCCCAGACCTGTGGGGACCCCCCCAGACCTGCAGCTGCCCCCCCCTATTTATCAGGGCCCCCCAAGCCATGGTCTGGACTTCGGGGGGGGGCCCCCATGCTCCCCCCCGCCACCCACATCCCTTTTCCTTGGGCGTAGCGTAGAGGATTTCTATCAAAAGTTGTAAAATAAAAACAAAAAAAGGGGGGGGCAGCCCCCCCCATCCATGTGCCCCCCCTCCATTTCCCCCCCCCCTCAAATCTGGTTCCCATAAAACGCCTGTCGATGTTTTATTGCTGGGGGGGGGGAACAAAATGTTTAATTGAGGGATTTGTTAACGCCCTGGGGAGGGGGGGGGCTCCTCCGCGTCCCCCCCCACCGGCGCGGGGACCCCCCCGGGGCCCCCCCCCGGGCTGGGTTGGGGCCGATTGTAGCGCAGCAGTGGGGCCGGGGGCTGCGTGAGCACGGCGCGGCCCACGAAGGGCTGCAGGGCGGGGGGCACACGAACGCTGCCATCCTGGGGGGGCACAAAGAGACAGAGAAGCGTTAGCCCCCCCCTCAGCTCTGTGCCCCCCCAAAATTCGTCTGTGTCCCCCCCCCCCGCCACGCACCGGCTGCTGGTTGCACTCCAGGAGGGCGATGAGCATCCGCGCCACAGCGCAGGCAGTGCCCATTCACCTGGGGGGGGCAAAGGATGGGGTGTGAAGGGATGGGGGGGGCTCATAAACCCCGGGGGGGGGGGGTTTAAAAATCTCCGGGGGGGGTCAGCACCCACCGTGTGCGCGTGGCGCAGCCGCCCGGCTTCCCGTCGCTGTACATGATGTTGAGCCGCCGGCTTTGGTAGTCGGTGCAGTTGGAGGCGCTGGAGATCTAAAAAAAAAATAAAAAGGGGGGGTATTTTTTTTTTAAAAAGGGGTAATTTGGCCCCCCCCCAGGGTTTTTTTTGCCCTCTCTCACCTCCCCGTACTTGCCCCGGCCGGGCATCCAGGCTTCGATGTCGAACTTGCGGTATGCGGGGAGCCCCAGCTCCTGTGTGGGCATGTCCAGGACGCCTGCAGGGAGAGGGATGAAATATTTTGGGGGGGGACACACACGGACAGGGCCCCCCCCTTGGTCCTGACCCCCCCAGACTGACCGGTAATGCAGCCCCAGCTCGGAGAAGATTTCCTTCTGCAGCGCCACGAACTCGGCCAGCAGCTCCTCGCTCTCCGTCCCGCTCTCGGCCGCCGTCACCCCCGAACATCTCCACCTTGGGGGGGGCAGAATGGTCCCGAGCGCCCCCCCCTGGTGGTCCTGAGCCCCCCCCCCGGTGTTCCTGAGTCCCCCCTGCCCCTACCTTGGTGAACTGATGCACACGGTAGAGCCCCCAGGGCTCCCGGCCCGTGTCGGTCTCAGCGCGGTAGCACGTGCTGGAGCAGACGACCCTGGGGTGGGGGGGGGGAAAAAGGGGTCGGGGGGGGGCAGGCAGGCAAAAAAAAAGCCTCCCCAGTGACCCCCCGGCCCCAAAGAGCAGCCCCACAGCCCCCGTACCTGATGGGCATGTCCTGCAGCCGCACCGCGTGGTCCATGAAGTACCCTGGGGGGAGAGACGGGGGAAAAACAGAGAGTTTGGCCCCATTTTGCCCCAAATTTTCCCCATTTCCCCCCCATTCTCCCCCATTTTTCCCATTTTCCCTCCATTTCCCCCCATTCCCCCCCATTTTTCCCCGCTTCCCCCCCCATTTTTTCAAATTTTTTTCCCACTTTTCCCCATTTTCCCTCCACTTTTCCCATTTTCCCCATTTTTCACCCCCATTTCTCACCTGCGATCCCCACCTCGGAGGGTGCCCGGCCAGGCAGAGGTCCTCGAAGCGCGCAGGGTCGATGGCGTAAACGGGCGAGGGGGAGGCGTTGAGCTGCATCCCACACCCCTCCTGGGGGGGGGACGACACATGGAGGGGGGGGTCACTTTGTGCTGGGGGGGGCAGGACCCCAAAAACCCCTGAGAATGGGGACAGGACCCCAAAAAACCCGGGGGGGGCACTTACAAAGACGGCGCCTCGCAGCAGGTCAGGGACTGTCATGGGCAGGAAGCCCTGGAGCAAGAGGAGCATTTGGGGAGGGGGGATTTTAGGATTTTGGGGGGGATTTTAGGATCTGGGGGGGGGATTTAAGGATTTTGAGGGCGGATTTTAGGATCTGGGGGGGGATTTAAGGATGTTGGGGGGGATTTTAGGATCTGGGGGGGATTTAAGGATTTTTGGGGGGATTTAAGGATTTTTTGGGGGGCGGTCACCCACCTTGGGCAGCAGCTTGGCCAGGACGAAGTTCACCAGCGCGTGCTGCAGCAGCGCGCCCGCCCCGCACAGGTAGTAGGAGCGGTGCCCCGAGACGTGGGACAGGCGCCTGGCACGGGGACAGGGCTGTCACCTCGGGGGGGGGTACCGGGACCTGGGGGGGGGTCCACCAGAATTTGGGGGGGGATGTAATAAAAGGGGGGGGGAGCTCACCGCTGCCGGATGATGTCCAGCGCCTCGCCCAGCTCCAGGTGTCCCCCGCGGCTGGAAGTCGAACACTGTGAGGACAGGAGGGAGCCTTCATCACCCCGGGACCCTCCTCTTCCTCCCTGCACCCCCCCAATATACCCCCCCCCCCCCAAAAGAAATCCCCCCCCCATCCCATAGGTTCCCCCCCTACCTGGCTTCTCTCCCACCACCTCCATCACCCGCGCTTGGCTCTCATCCCCGACAGGCTGGAAGGAGAACGGTGAGCGGGGGTTGTTGTGGGGGGGGCAGGGGGTTTTGGGGACACACGGGGGGGGTTTGGGAGCTCACCGCCTCGGGGTGGGTGCGGTTGGGGAGCTGCAGCGCCTTGAGGTAGAAGCGTTTCGTCCAGCGCCGCCTCCTCCGCCAGCAGCGCCTGCAGCTGCAGCCGGACCTGGCGGCCCCCGCGCCCGCAGCGCCGCGTATTCGGGGACCTGGGGGGGGGAACAGGGGACGGGGACGAGCGTCCCGCATATCCCCCCCCAGTTGCTGGGTCTGGGGGGGGGCACCAGGCACCCCCCCAGCCCCGGGGTCTTACCGCCTGCAGCGCGTCCTTGGCGTGGGAGGCCTGGGGGGGGAGAGAGGGTGAGGGGATGGGGAGGTTTGGGGGCATTTGGGGACAATTGGAGGGTGTTTGGGGACGGTTTTGGGGGCACTTGGAGACGTTTCAGGATGATTTGGGGACATTGGGGGATAGTTTGGGGTCAGTCCTGGGGACGTTTAGGGACCTTTCGGGACAATTTGGGGACATTTAGTGTCATTTGGGAACATCTGGGGACAATCTGAGGACGTTTAGGGACATTTGGGGATGTTTTGGGACACCTGGGGACAATCTGGGGACGTTTGGAGACATTTTGGGACAGTTCGGGGATGTTTTGGGACACCTGGGGACAGTTTGGGGCCAAATTGGAGACGTTTAGGGTCGCTTGGGGACACTTTGTGGACGGTTGGGGACGATTCGGGGACATTGGGGGCACTCACCACCAGCTCCCGCACGCCCCGGGGCCACGTCGTCCCTCTGGGCCTCGAGGCGGGCGATGGCGGCGCGCACCTCGCGTAGGCGGGCCCATGTCTGCAGCTGGGGGCGGGGCCAGCTCTCAGGCCCCGCCCCCAGCACAAGCCCCGCCCCCTTGAGCTCTCCGGGCAGCACCCGCTGCTCTCCGAGGCCCCGCCCCCTCCTGGACACAAGCCCCGCCCACTCCCAAGCCCCGCCCCTCTCACGATGTCCCACAGGCCCCGCCCACCCCCGAGGCCCCGCCCCTCTCACGATGTCTCGCAGGTCTCCCTCCCGCAGCGGGCCCCGCCTCCTCTCCAGCTCGCGCCCGCTCAGCGCCTCCACGTCCAGGCGCGGCCGCGCGCTCAGCCCCTCGCGCGCGTGCTCGTACAGCCGGCTCCGCCCCCCCCGGCGGCGCGGCCACGCCCCCCGCCGCGCGACGGCCACGCCCCCCTCCGGTCGCCGCCGCCGCCGCCGCCCGCCGGGCCGCCGCCAGCAGAACCCTGGGCGCCGCCATCTTGGATCCGGCACCGGAAGCGGGCCCTCCATAAACCGGAAGAGGCGGGGCCAGCCGCTATTTAAGCCCCTCCCTCCTCTCTACGCCCCCTCACAGAGCACGCAGCGCGTCCGGGCGGGTCAGAGCTCGGCTTTAATGGCATAAAAACGACCCCGTTATCCCCCCAACTGTCTCTCACTGCCGTTTACTTCTTCTTCTGGACGTGGGCGCAGTCGTACTTGCCCCTCACGATGGTCAGCTTGACCCCCGGCAGGTCCTGCGTGCGGCCACCCTGCACCAGCACGACGTGGTGCTCCTGCAGGTTGTGGCCCTCGCCGGGGATGAAGCACACCACCTCCTTGCCGTTGCTCAGGCGCACCCGCGCGCACTTGCGGTTGGCCGAGTTGGGCTTCTTGGGCTTGCGGATGAGGGTTTTGATCACCACCCCCTTCAGCTGCGGCCGCCCGAAGGTGGGCCCCAGCTTGACGGGGGGCGGCGGGGGCCGGCCCTTCCGGTGCATCTGGTTCAGGGTGGCCATGCCGGCGGCCTGCTGCAAGCCCGGGGCGGCTGGCTGCTTCCCAGCGGGGGGCAGCGCCCCGAGAACTGCGGGGAGGGAAAGGCGGGATAAATGAGAGGCCACGGGGCGGCTCGGGGAGGCCCGAGCAGCGCTGGGAGGGGCCGGGGATACGCACCGCAGCCGCGCAGGGAGGCCGCGGCCCTCAGCAGATTGCGGAGCGCCATCCTACGGGACCCGGCGCCGGTGGGGCCTGCGTGGGGGGACACCCGGTTAACGCCGCCCGCCTCCCTGCCCTCCCCCGGGCCCCCCCATCCTGCCTCGGGGCCGGCCCGGGAGCGGTTCCTCCCGCCCCTCACCCCGCCGCCATTTTACCTCGCACCTCCACCCCTCAGGCTCCCTCCGTCCCGCCTCCCCGCTCTCCGATTGGCCGGCGCGAACGCCAATCTCGCGGAGCAACTCGCGATTGGCTGCGCCCGGCCCGACCTGCGGGTGATTGGCGGGGGGGCGGGTGTTGTTGCGGGGGGCGGGGCTTGTTGCCTAGGCAACGGGAGGGGGCGGGCAGGGGCTGCGGCGCCCTCACAACATGGCGGCGGCCGAGTGAGGGGGGAGCGGCGGGGCCGGGCCCGGCGGGGTGAGAGGGGTCGGGGGGGGTCCTGGGGGGCTCGGGAGGGGTCTTAAGAGGCTTGGGAGGTGTTTTTGGGGGGCTCGGGAGGGTTTTGGGGGGGGGGTTCTTGGGTCTGGGGTGGGGTTTAGGGGGTGGGATAGGGAGGGGGGGCGCACTGAAGGGGGCTGGGGGGGGGCAAAAAGGGGCTGGGAGTGAGGGGAAAGGGGAAGAATGGGGGGAGATGGGGGAAATGGGGGGGAACGGGGGCAGAATGGGGCAGGGGGAGGCGGGTGGGGGGTGTGGGGTGCCCCAAAACCTGGGGGGGGCTGAGGGGGAGCGCTGACCCCCAAACAGCCCCAAAACGGTCCCAAAACAGCCCCAAAACAGCCTCAAACAGCCCCAAAACAGCCCTGGTTTCGTCCCGCAGGGCGAGCGGTGGGAGCTGAGCGGCCCCGTGCCCGCTGGAGGAGCGTCGCCCGCCCGGGGCCCGGCATGCGGTGAGGAGCTGCAGGTAGGGGGAAGGCAGAGCCGGCTCCTGCCCCTGCTTTGAGTGGTTTTTGTTTGTTTTTTATCCCAAAAGTACTAATTCTGGGCATGCTTTTGGGCTGTGGCGTCCCCAAAGCGTCCTCCTGCCTCGCCGGGGCTGTTCCCCAAGCGCTGGCCAGAATAGAGGGAGAAAAATCAGGAAAAGCGCCGTCACTGGGAGACTTTTAAGGAAGAAATATTAAATTTAAAGCTCCCAGAGCCTTCATTTGGCTCTTTGGGGCGTGCACAGCCAGGTGCTTTCCTCCCCACGCGCTCGGGTCCAGCTGAGCTCACACAGGCAGTTGCAACAGGTTGCAAAGACTCAAAGGTGTTTTTTTTTCTACATAAAGAGTCAGAGCAGAAGGTCCTGGGGGTGCTCTTTTGGGCTCCTCAAACACCCTCCAGCTTTCCTCTCACTGCTCTCAAGGTGAGTGGAGCCGTGGAGAGCTCCGGGCTGGGTTTCTCCGAGCCCTCCCGTGTTTTCCTGCCCCCCTGCCTCGCCCTGGGCGGCCCTCGCCGGGTCGATTTCACCCGCTTTGAACGGAATGAGAACAGAAAGCGCCACTCCCAGCCCGTCTCGGGCTCTGGGTTTATTTGTTTGCGTAACTCCGTGCCCTCTCCCTCAGCTGTTCCCTCAGCTGAGCTCGGCTGCCGGGGATAAACGCGTTGTGCTGCATTTTCGGCCCTCCCGTGGCCGGCAGGGCTTTGTTTGCTGGGTGGGGGAAGCTGGAAGAGAACAAAAAGCAGCGGAGGGCGGCTCTGGGGGACACGCAGCCCCCCCAGGACAGCCCCAAAATTGGGGCTGTGGCCAAAGAAGGAGCAGCCTGCTGCCAGGACAAACACGGACCGGCCCTGGCAGCCTCTTGAGGAAGTTTTCCTCAGCCTGGCTGATGCTTTTTGGGTGGAAACCGTGCTCTTTCTCCAGGTGGTCCCATTTTATGCTTCATTGGGGTTCATTTTTAGGGTTTTGGGGGGATTTTGGGGCGGGGATGAGTGGGGGAAGGAGCCCCTCACTGCCCTCAGCGCCCCATGAGCTCCGTGCGCCTTTAAACCAAACCCTCGGGATTTCTCCCCAGAAAAATAACTCTGCCTGCGAGCTCCCAGCTCCGGTTTCGGGAGTGGGGGATCCACACTGATTAATTAATGCCTCTTTTAATGAGGAGCCGGCTGTAACCAGCAACAAAAGTCCCCTGAGCCGTGCTCGCTGCCCTCTTCCTCCCCCCGTGTCGCTCCTCGCAGGTGAGCTGTGATTTCTGTCAGTGGTGCGAGAGGCTAATTAAAGGCTTGCCCCGCCTAATCAGCTCGCAGTTTAATTAGCACCAAGTGGTAAAGGGCCAAAATGGGCTCCTTGGTAGCGGGCTGGGGCCGGGGGGGAGCTCCAGTGGGGCCCCCCTGCCCCATCCTCAGTTTGGGACTGCGGCTGCCGGGGTTTTATGGGCTGAAAAGTTGGAAATTGGAGATTTCCGAGCTGCTGCTGGTCCCTGCCGGCGTCTGAGGGACATCTCTCATCCCCCAGAGGGGACGGGGGGCTCCGAGGGCTCGCTGCCGGCTCTCTGCTCCTCGCCAGGGGCTGCAACGGGGCCGGGAGAGCCGCGGGGCTGCCTCCGTCCTGCCCCTTGAGTGGCTGCTTTGTTTCAAAAGCTGTTCAAACGTTGCTGCCTCATTGGCTCCCCCCGGCTCAAATCTCCTCCGCTCCGGCTGCTTTAACCCCTCCGAGCCCCGCTGCTCGGCCTCCTGCCCTCCCTCCCGGCTCTCGCACGGCAGAGACGCTCCAACCCCCGGAATATGGTAATTAGAGCCCCCGGAATATGGTAATTAGAGCCCCTGGAAGATGGTAATTAGAGCTCCGTTACACCACAGGGACCAGGTCCTTGGGTCGCCCCCTCGGGGCTGCCGCCTCCCCTCCCCTGAAGAGTTTGTGGCTTCAGGAGGGATTTTGTGACTTTCCTGGGGAGTTTTGTGACTCCCCTGAACCCCAAACCCCGTTTCTGTCCCCTTTTCCCCCAAAACGGAGCCCTCCAGGGGGTCCCTCGGTCCCCGCACCCTCCCCGCTGGGTTTTATCAGGCAGTTTTCTTCCCCTCGGGCTCGCAGCTGAGCGGTGCGGGGTCCTGCTGGGGTGCGGTTTTATTTTATTATTATTTTTAAGGAGCTGCAGGTGGGGTTTTGGGGAGGGGTGAGCGCCGCGGGGGGGGCTTTTTTGGGGAAGTTTCTTCACTTTTGGAGCCCGGGCGAGGTCGGAAGCGCCTGGAGCAGGAGCTTTCCCTGCTCGGGGCTCTCCTAAAATTGCAGCAGGGGGGTTTGGAGCCGGGAGCTGAGCTGCCCCCGGGGCCCCCCCCTCGGATTCGGGAGGCGCTGGCGCGAGGGCAGAGCTCTGCCCTGCCTGCCAGCAGCGCTCGTTAATGGCTGACTAATTAAACAAAGCGCAGGGGACCTGGGCTGTGAGGAATGTGCCGGGCTGGGGGGGGGGGGCAGCGGGCTGGGTTTAACCCCTACCTCTCCCCCCCCAAAAAAAAAAAAAAGACCCCCGGTACCTGGCAGGGACCCCTGAGCTGGGACCGCATCCCGCCGAGCCCTAAAACTCATCCAGAAAGGGGATTTCTGCCCAAAATGTCACACGGGGGGGGGGGGGGGGGGTCTTTGTCTCGGGGGGAGGGTTCTGTGGGGTGAGAGCCATGGCCGGGACCCCCGGGGCTGGGCGGGGGGCGCCGAGAGGCTCGCAGGTGGCTGGGGGGGGGGCGGCGGAGCACGGCGCCTGCGCGCCCCGGGATGACTTCAGCCGGCGGCGCCTCGGAGCGAGGTGAAGCTGCCCCGGCCCCAGAGCCCGGCCTGAAGCCCCCCCCCGGGAGAACCGGGACCGACCTCGTTAAGGTAACGAGCCCCCGAGGTGGCCGCGTGCTCGCCCCCGAGCAGCTCGGGATTTGGGGCCAAGGGGAGGTTTTGTGGGGTAAAACGGGGGCCGGGCTCCACGCGGGGCCTTCAAAATGTTCAAAATGGTAAAATTCGAAATCGGGGAGGAATTTTAACCCTCCACCCCTCCCCCCCCGTGCCCAACGGGGGGCTCTGAGCCCTGAAAACGGGGGGCAGGAAGGCAAATCCCCTGCCGGGAGCGTGGCTGCGGGCGCCGGGGCCGCGATTTCCTGCGCGAAGGAAGGGCTCGACCC
Source organism: Netta rufina (assembly GCF_964035555.1). Taxonomy (NCBI): domain Eukaryota; kingdom Metazoa; phylum Chordata; class Aves; order Anseriformes; family Anatidae; genus Netta; species Netta rufina. The sequence continues at coordinate 54,803 of NW_028168924.1, read as the reverse complement.
CCGGAGCTGTGAAGTTTGGCGCCGGGGAGCCGCAGAATGGAAGGAAACGGCCCCAAATCGCTGCCAGGAGGTGGGGGGGGGCGGGGGGGGAGCCGGGTGGTGGTGGTGGTGCTGGAAGCGCTGGGTGCGTGCGGTGGCGTCCCGAAGTGCTGGGAGCGAGCTGCTCCTGCAGGACGGGTTGGGGCAGCGCGGGGCTCGCCCTCCTGCTCCTCAGCTCCTGCGAGGGAAAAAAAAAAAGGCAGGAAGAAAGAAAAAAAAAAGCTGCCACCACCAAGCCCTGAGGACGCGGGGCCTCCTGGGGCCGGTCCCAGCCCTCTGCTTCCCCGTCCTGGACCCACCTGGCCGGGCTTTGCCCCCCCCGGGGCCGCTCGTTTTCCTTGGCACGATGAGAAAAACTTGGGGGATTTGGCACAGCAACCTGGTGGCGGTTTTTTTTTTCTCTCCTAACCCCAAAATTTCGGCCTTTCCCCTCCCAGGCTGAGGTCCGGAGGAGCTCGGAGGTAGGTGGTGGCTGCAGGGACCGAGGTGGCGCTGCCTGGCTCACGGAAAATTGTTGGTTTTAGGAAAAGTTTCGCCAGCGCCCCGAGCTCCTGCTGGGCAGAATCAAAACCCGAGCGCGGAGCTGGGCAGGATGCGGGGGTGTAAACAAGCCCCCATTGTGCCTGCCCGCGGTGTTTACACCGGGACAAAGCGCCCCGGGGTCCGCCCTGGGGCCTGGCTTCCTCCACCCCGGGCTTTGTCCCTCTTGTTCCTCGTCCTACAGACCCTGAGGGCTTTTTGTGGGGCCGAGAACCTCAGGACAACGGCCCTGGACACGAGGGGGGGTGTCAGACATCGAGCTGGGGGGTGGCAGCCTGACAGGACCCCCCGGGGAAGGGGATTTGTTCCCTTTTTGTTCCCTTTTTGCTCCCTTTTCACTCTTTTCCTGCACCCAACGGGCTTCTCCCCGCTGCTGGGTGTCCCAGAAGGGGCACGGCCGTGTCAGATTTGGCTCCAGCGGCCTCGCCGTGCCTATCCGAGGCTCCTCGGGGTGCTGGAGCAGCTGAGCAAACACTCGGGCCCTTCTTGCTTGGCCCCAACGCCCGAGAAGGCTCCCAGCTTGTGATTGCAGGCAGCTTTTGCTCAACTTCTTAAATTTCGGAGCGTTACATCAAGGTGGGCTGAGCAAAGGGAAGCTGCCGTGGTGGCGGCACGATTTGGGGGCCCCGCACCAGCCCAGTGCTACACCAAGAGGTGCTGAAGGCTGCAGGACCTGGATCTGTACAACAAAAAGCCCCAAAAATCCCCAAATCCATGCACCACAGCGGAAAACGCTGCGGGAAGTGCTCCCAGGACCCCAAAAAGCTCCCAGTTTGCTTTGGCTGCTGGGCCATCGTGTAATAAAAGCAGGAGGGACGGAGCAGGGGTGCTTCTTTCCCACCTCCCCGCCTCCGTCCTCCTCCGGGCTTCATTTTTTTCACCCCCCCCAGGTCCCGTAGGCGGCCCCACCATGTTCAGCAAGAAGAAGAAGCGCCTGGAGATCTCGGCTCCCTCCAACTTCGAGCACCGCGTCCACACGGGCTACGACCAGCAGGAGCAGAAGTTCACGGGGCTGCCGCGCCAATGGCAGGGCATCATCGAGGAGTCGGCCAAGCGGCCCAAGCCGCTGGTGGACCCCGTCTGCATCACCGCCATCCAGCACGGCTCGCAGAAGGTAGGCGGCTTTCGGGGCCGGGGAGCCCAGGCTGGGTTTTTTGCCCCCCCCCCCCCCTCCCGGGGTGCCACGCAGCAGGTAAGGTGGCAGCCGGGGCCCCGTAACCCGCCGGGCCCTTTGGATGTCTCCACGACCTCTCCCCGTCCTCACCCTCGTGGAAAAAAAAAAAAATCCTACAAGGAAACCCAAAAACTCCTAAAAGGAAGCCCAAAAAGGTGCCTGCCCCTTCCCCTCCCCGTGCCTGTTGCCCCCCGCCGCCGTCACGTCGTTTTTTAAAGTCTGGCTCGTCTGCCCGCCCCAGCTCCTCTCTTCCTCCCCCGTCACCCTCATTTGGTCCCCGGCATCTCCCTTCTGCCCTGCTGGCCCCCGCCACGGGCCCGCTTTGGCTGGATGCTCCCACAGCACGAAAAAAAAGGGGTAGGGGCTGTGCTCCCCAGGGCTGGACCCCGTTATTTGGGTCCGATGACGCCTGGAAACCTCCTGGAAGGGCTCGGGACAGCGTGGGGCGGGCCCTGAGGCTGTGGGGAAGCCAGGGCTGCTCTCCCCTTCCTCTGCAGGGCTTGGCCAGCTCCCATTAACAGCGCTCTGCTAATTGGGAGGTGATTTAATGGACCGGGATCATCCAGGCCAGCCGGCAGAAACCCCGTCCCTTCCCCTTCCCTCCCCTCGTCCCGTCTGTGTGAGCCGCCCCCTCCCCGTCCCCGTCACCACCAGGCATTTCATTTTTATTTGTTTTATTTTCTTCCCCTTTTTTTTCTTTTTTTTTTCTTTTCTTTTTGTTGTGTTTTGTGTTCCTGCCCGCCATCCCGTCCCGCCTCCTGCGCCAAAAAAAAACACAAACAAAAAACCAAAAAACAAACACACAAAAAAAGACCATCGTGCGGGGCACCAAAGCCGCCAAGGACGGCTCCCTCAGCTGGCTGCTGGACGAGTTTGAGAACATGTCCGTGTCCCGTTCCAATTCTCTGCGCAGGGACAGCCCCCCCTTCCCGCCCCGCCGCGACCACCTCTACCAGGAGAACGGCCTCTCCGAGGGCCCCCCCGCTGCCCGCCCGCACGACGCCCGGGGCAAGGACAAGAAGCTCCACGGCGCCCGCGGCGAGCTAGAGCAGGGCCAGGAGAGACCCTGGGACGGGGAGGAGCAGCGCGCCCACCACCCGCAGCAGCCCCGCGGCCAGGAGCCCGGCCCCAAGGGCGCCGGGGGCCGCCCGCCCCCCCCCGAGTACCCCAGGCCCCCCGACCGGGACTGCGGCGAGCCCGTGCTGCGGCGGGAGCGCCCCGAGCCCTGCGAGCGCCGCCCCAAATCCACCTACGCCGCCGACAGCAGCCCGCAGTCCCCCCGCGACAAGCGCCCGCTCTCGGGGCCCAATATGCGGACTCCCAACATCCCGGTGAGCGAGGGGGTGATGAAGACGGCTCAGCAGACGGGACGCCCCTTTAATACCTACCCGCGGGCCGACACCGACCCCGGCAGGGGCGCGGGTTCACAGGTAAAGGCCCCCCCGCTCCCCCTCTCCGCGCAGAGCTTGGCAGAGATCTCTCCTCCCCCGGCTGGGGTTGTGGTTTTTTGTGTTTTTTTGTTTTTTTTTTTCCCTCTTTCTCCTCGCTCTGCCTGCCCTCCTCCTCCTCCAAAAGCAGCCTCTCTCCTCTGCTTCCTAAACGAGCGCCGCTCCCATGGGGACTGGCCTGCGCCGAAGACCACCGGGGCTGTGTCAGCTGCCTCTGCTCCGTGCTTTTCCTCCCCGGGGCCGTGCCAGCGTCGCCCCTCGGCTCCCTCGTGCCAGCCCCAGCCTTTTTTTGGGGCCGGGGGGGCTCGGAAGCAGCCCCCAGCGCCGCTGCGGTCGCCTCCTCCCCGCTCTCCTCGCTCTCCTTGCTCCTTCCGAGCCTGTCCAACGCCGCCTTTTCCTCCGGCAGCGTCCTCACCACACCGTCAGCACCCGGTGCTCGGTGCCCGGCGGCCAAATCCTGCACCATCCGCCCCCCCCCGGACCCTCTTTTGGCATTAACCCAGACCCTCTCTTCCCGTTTCCCCCCCCCCACAGGCAGAGCACCGGCCGGGACGCCCGCAGGAGGTGGCATCGAACGGGCCGGTGAGCGGCACCAGCGGCTCCTCCCGCGCCCCCCCGCCCGGCCCGCCGCGCTCCAAAGGCGGCCCCGAGCCCCCCGCCGGCCTCACCCCGCACGCCTCCGACCCCCACCTCGCCCGCCAGCCCCCCGCCGCCGCCGCCACGGCCCCCCCCCAGCAGCAGCAGCCCCGCTCGCCGCAGCGGGAGCCCCAACGCGTCTCCCACGAGCAGTTCCGGGCGGCCCTGCAGATGGTGGTGGACCCCGGGGACCCCCGCAGCTACCTGGACAACTTCATCAAGATCGGCGAGGGCTCCACCGGCATCGTCTGCATCGCCACCATCAAGAGCACGGGCAAGCTGGTGGCCGTCAAGAAGATGGACCTGCGCAAGCAGCAGCGGCGCGAGCTGCTCTTTAACGAGGTACAGGCGGCGCAGCGGGGGCCCCGCGGCTTTTGTTGTGGTTTTTTTTTGGGTCGAACGCGGCCGTTTTTGGCGCTGGGAGTTGGGCGCGCCCCTCCCTGAGCCTCCCCCTGCCTCTGCTCCCTCGGCAGGTGGTGATCATGCGGGATTACCAGCACGAGAACGTGGTGGAGATGTACAACAGCTACCTGGTGGGCGACGAGCTCTGGGTGGTGATGGAGTTCCTGGAGGGCGGCGCGCTCACCGACATCGTCACGCACACCAGGTGGGTCCCAGACCCCCCCCCGGACCCTCCCCCAAGCCCCGGGGGTGTCTCCTTGGCCCCTCACCCCCCCTTTTTCCTCCCCCACACAGGATGAACGAGGAGCAGATCGCGGCCGTCTGCCTGGCCGTGCTCAAGGCCCTGTCCGTCCTGCACGCGCAGGGCGTCATCCACCGCGACATCAAGAGCGACTCCATCCTGCTGACGCATGACGGCCGGGTAGGTGCCGCTTCCCTTCCTCCTTCTCCTCCTCCAAAAAAAAAAAAAAAAGCACCAAAAACGGGCAGCGGAGGCGTTTTTGGGGCTTTCTGAGGCGGGGATGCGAGCTGGGAGCCTGTGAGGGGCGATTTTGGGGTGGAAGCGGGGCTGTGACACACCTGAAATCCCCCCTGGGATGGGGTCGATCCCAGAAAGCAGTGAAAGCGTGTCCCCCCCCCCCCCGGCTGAAACGGGGCCGGGGCCGTTCTCACCGCTGCCTTCCCTGGCCTCCAGGTGAAACTCTCCGATTTTGGGTTTTGCGCCCAAGTGAACAAGGAGGTGCCGCGGCGCAAGTCGCTGGTGGGGACCCCGTACTGGATGGCGCCGGAGCTCATCTCCCGCTTGCCCTACGGCCCCGAGGTGAGTCTGGGGGTGGCTCTGGGGCTTGGGGGGGGGCTGTTACCCCCAAAAGAACCCCCCTCACGCTCCCCTCCTCCTGCCCGCAGGTGGATATCTGGTCCCTGGGCGTGATGGTCATCGAGATGGTGGACGGGGAGCCGCCGTACTTCAACGAGCCGCCCCTGAAGGCCATGAAGATGATCCGGGACAATCTGCCCCCCAAGCTCAAAAACATGCACAAGGTAAAGCCAAGAGAGGGGCGGCCGGGCCGGGGACACCCCCAGGCTGCTTCCCCTCCCCCCGATGACCCCCCCGGCTTTATCCCCGCAGGTTTCCCCCTCTCTCAAAGGCTTCCTGGACCGCATGCTGGTGCGGGACCCGGTGCAGCGGGCCACGGCCAACGAACTCTTGAAGCACCCCTTCCTGGGCAAGGCGGGCCCCCCCTCCTGCATCGTGCCCCTCATGCGCCAGAACCGCATGCGGTGAGGGGCCGCCGGCCGCCCCGGCCCCCTCCCGGCTCTCGCCTTGAACTGGATTTGTGACTGTGCCGCTACTGGGGGAGACTGGGGGGCAGCTGGGGGGGGCCCGGCCCTCCCGCACCGTACTACTGAGTCGGGGGGGGGGGCGTGTGGGGAGGGGCAAGGCCGTGGTGCTGGCCTCGTCCCCCTTTTCCCCACAGGTTTGTGGGGCCGGGGGCTTATCCCAACCTCACCAAGCCCCTGTGTCGTTCCCACCCCGGGGGGGGCCTTTTGGGGCATCTCAACACCCCCCCCCCCTTTTCTTTTTTTCCTTTTAAATCCTCTTTCTGTCCCCATCAGGGGGGTCAGGCCACCTGCACCCCCCCTGGGGGAGGGACGTGTCCCCGCAGCCCCAACACTACAGCCCCGCGGCCACACTACTGATTTGGGCCCCCCCCCTCCACCCCAACACTCTTTTTTTTGTTTTGTTTTTGTTCTTTTTTTTTTTTTTTTTAACTAAAGCTATTTATATTGTCGTTTTGTAATGCCGCAGGATGGGGGAGCCCCAGGGCCGCCGCGGGGCCCCCTGGAGATTACACGTGTCCTTTTGGAGAGCGCCGTGTCCCCCCCTCTGTGCTTTTTTGGGGGAGGGGGGAAGGCTGCGGACAGGGGACATGGTCACGGTGTGTGGGGGGGCCCTGCAGCCACCGGCTCCCTGCTTGGGGATGAGGAGGTAATATTGGGGGGGGGGGTACCCATGGGGACCCTAAAAGCTGCCGCCGTGCCCCCCACCCCACGTCCCCTCCCCAATAAAGCACCTGCCAGGCTGGAGCTGCACATCCTCAGGGCTTTATTGGCTGTGCCGAGAGCTGGAAGAGGGCGGGGGGCTTGGGGGGGTCCGGGCAGCTGGGGCAGCCCACCTCCATCAGCGTTGGCCAGCGTTGACTTGCCTTGGCTCGTGTTGACTCACGTTGGCCAGCATTGACTTGCGTTGACCCGCGTTGACTTGCGTTGACTCACGTTGGCCAGCGTTGACTTGCCTTGACTCGTGTTGACTTGCGTTGGCCAGCGTTGACTCGTGGTGACGTGCGGTGGCCACTGGTGACTCGTGTAGCCTCATGCTGATGTTTGGTGGCCAACGCTGCCTTGTGCGGACTCCGGTTGACGTGTGGTGGCTCGCGTTGACTCTTGTTGGTGCGCGTTGACTCACGTTGACTCTCGTTGACGCGCCGCGGCCGGCGTTGCCCCGCATTGCTGCCCTGCACCGCCCCCCTCAGTTGCACTTGCAGTAGTACCCGTGGATGGCGTTGTTCCAGTTCCCAAAGAGCCCCCGCCGCACCTCCTGCAGCCGTGGCACCGCTCCCGGCCCGAACGTCTTCATCTTCCCGTGCTTGCCGGGCAGCGCCCAGACGGTCAGCTGGCAGCGGGGCCCCACCACCAGCGAGGAGACGCTGCCCGACCACTCCCAGGGCACGTAGGGCGCGTCGGCGCCGCACTCCACCACCAGCGACTTGCCCCCGCAGCACTGGTCGTAGTAGGGGCTGTCGTCGGTGAAGAGCTCGGCGCACACCCGGGTGCTGTTCACCCGCTGCAGGTCGGCCGCCGTCGGGCACTGGGCCCCGGCCCCCGCCAGCACCGCTGCCAGCACCGCCACCAGCACCGGCACCGCCATCGCTGCTCGGCCCCGGCCCTGCTGCCGCCCCCATTTATCGCCCCAAGGTGCCCCCCCCGCCCTCCCCAAAACACAGCCCCCTCCCTGGGAACGGCCCCACCTGCCCCAGGCCCCAGCAGCCCTGGGAAGGGCCCCAGCTGTGCCCCCCCTTCCCAAAAAGTCCCCAGGTATCCCCCCCCCCCCTTTCCAACAGGTTTTGTGTCCCCCCCCCCCCTCACTGGGTCCAGCTGGGCCCTTCCCAGCCATGGGGACCCGGGGGGGGGGGCACACACAAGGCCGGGCCCTTGGGGCTGCTGACGCACGGGGAGGGGGTTGCACAAGGCCAGGTCAGGCCCCAGGTGTCCCCACACCCCAAAATGTTCCCAAAATGTCCCCAAATGTCCCCGAATCCACCTCAGCTGGGTGAGGGGGGGGCATTTTTTAGCACCTCGTACCCGCCCCCCCCCCCCCCCCCACAGAAGAGCGGCTCCCGCTTCGCACACAAAAGGTTTTAATGGCCCCGGGCGGGGGGGGCACAGGTTTTTAATGTAAAAACTTGTGTTAAACACTGCGGCGGGCCGGGGGGGGGCCCGGGGGGGGGGGAGGGGGGCGGCTGGTGGGTGGGGTTGGGGGAGGGACAAATAGGGTTTGGGTGGGGCAAATTGAAGGGGCTTTTTTTTTTGGGGTGGGGGGGGTAAATAGGGCTGAGGGGGGGGGTATTTGCGGGGGGGGCCCGACCCCCGCGGGTTTATCCAGACCAGCCAGATAGAAAGGGGGGGGGGCTGCGGGTCTCGTGTCATCTGTGCAGACATGTCAGTGGCGTGTGCGGGGCCCCCCCGCCGCCGCCGCCCGGCCAAAGGCACCGCGGGGGGTGGGGGGGTGGGGACGGGACACGGATGGGATTTGGGGAGGGGGGTGTAAAGGTGGGGGGGGGGGCAGGGCGCACTCGCGTGGGCGCCGGGTTGCATACGGGTGCCCCCAACCCCGGGGGGGGGGGGGCGGTGAGGAAAGGGGGGGGGGCACAAGGACACCAATGAGGGGAGCGCGTGGGAGGCCCACGGATGCAGGTGGGGGCCCTCTGCCCACCTCCCCCCGCTCCCCAGAGCAGCACCCAAGGGTGCTGGGGGGCTGCAGGGAGGCACCCAAGGGGGGGTGCGGGCACCGCCGGCTGTGTTCGGGCTCCCGGGGTGGGGGCAGGTTGGAGGGGGAGGGGGGCCGTGTGCTGGCACCCAAGGGTGCTCGGCAGCACCTGGGGCTGCGTCCAAGCACCCAGGGGGCACCCAAGGGTGCTCAGGAGCACCCCGGGCGCCACATTCAAGCACCCGGTTGGGCACCCAAGGGTGCCTGGGAGCCCTCGGGGTTGCATTCGAGCACCCTAGGGTGCTGCCCCCCCCCTCCCCAGCCACCCCCCTTTTAGACGGTGCTCTCCAGCATCCAGTGGGTGCTGCCGAAGGACGGGCGCAGGGTGGGGAGGGCGTCGGGCGCGTCGAGGCGGGGCAGGGAGCCGTGCCGCCGAGTCCGGGCGCGCCGCGGGTAGCTGTGGCTGGGAAAAAGCCCCCGGGCACCCCCGGGAGCACCCAAGGGTGCCAGTACCGGAGGTGCTGGGGGGGCCGACGGCGGGGGCAGCGGCGGGGGCGGCGGTTCCGGCTCAGGGGCTCTGTGGGTGCCATTGGTCTGGGAGCAGACGCTGGCGACGTTGGCGGCGGGCAGGCGGCGGGCGGCCTTGTAGCGGGCGGTGAGGATGAGGATGAAGACGAGGACGGAGGCGGCGATGGCGGCGCCGATGACGATGATGACGGTGCCCCCCAGGAAATGGGGCCGGGGGGCAGCGCAGCCAGGGCTCCCCCCGGCCGTGGCAAAGCGGACGCAGCCCAGGGCGCGGGTGGCGGGCGGCGCGGCCGAGCCTTCGGCGTAGAGCGCCGAGACGCAGAGGTCGTACTCGCGCCCCGCCGCCAGGTCCCGCAGCACGAAGCTCCGGCTGGAGGGCGGCAGCAGCCTGCGGGGTGTGGGGGGGGGACTTGGGTGGGTTTGGGGAGTGGGGGGGGGGTCCCCATCGCACCCCTGCGCGCCCCTGCGGTCTGGTGCAGCGCCCTGTGGATGTGCGCGGTGCTGGGCGATGCCCTGCAACACCACAGGGTCCTGTGCACCCCTGAGCAACGCCCTGCAACATCTCTCAGTCCCACACAACCCCGTGCGATGCAAAGCCCCCCAGCCTTGTGTGACGCCATGGAACGCCCCACGGCCTCGTGCACCCCCGTGCAACACCCCACGGCCCCGTGCAACGCTGCCTGCTGCCAAATGAAAGGCTGCCAAACACCCTCAGACCCCACGCCCCGCAGCCCCCCCCCCCCAGGCCCAGCAGCCCCGCGTAATGCCCGGCGGCCCCCACCTGTAGACGAGGGAGTCGTCGAGGGAGCTGTTGTACTGGATCTGGAACATGCGGAGCCCCGGCACGTGGCGCTGCGGCAGCCAGCGGATGCGCGCCGAGGAGGCCGTCAGCTCGGCCGCCACGATGCGCCGCTCGCCCGCCGGCCGCGACTCGTTGCCCCCGGCGCGGGCCATGTCCGAGGGCTCGGGGCCGGGCTGCGCCTCGCCCTCGCCCTCCCCGTCCCGCCGGGGCACGGGCAGCGGCAGCACGGCCACCTGCACGCGGGCGGCCGCCTCGCCGGCGGCGTTGGAAGCCACGCAGGTGAAGGCGCCGTGGTCCCGCAGCGTGGCCACCCGCAGCTGCAGCGAGCCGTCGGCCCCCAGCGCCCGCCGCGAGCCGTTCTGCACCAGCCGCCCGTCGGGGCCCAGCCAGTGCAGCGCCGGCGGCGGGTCCCCGGCGGCGGCGCAGCCCAGGCGCAGCGGCTGCCCCTCCAGCACGGCGGCCGGGCTGGCGGCCGCCCCGGCGATGGCGGGGGCTCGGCACGCCAGCTCTTCCTCCGGCACGGCCCAGAGCAGGCGGCCGGCGAGCGGCGGCGGCGAGGCGCAGCTCTCCAGCCCGTCCGGCCGCGCCAGGCGCCGCAGCCACAGCAGCTCGCAGTTGCAGTGCAGCGGGTTGCCGCCCGCCGCCAAGCTGGGGCCCGGCGGGCCCGGCACCGGCGGCAGCGCCCGCAGCCGGTTGGCCGTCAGGTCCAGGCGGGCCAAGCGCGGCAAGCCGGCCAGGGCGCCGGCGGGGACGCGCTCCAGCAGGTTGTGGTCGAGCGTCAGCGTGGCCAGGCTGGCCATGCCGGCCACCGCCTCCCAGGGCAGCGCCGGCAGGTTGTTGTGCGACAGGTCCAGGTCCTCCACGGTGGCGGCGAAGGCGGCGAAGGCGGCGGGCTCGATGGCAGCCAGCTGGTTGTTGGCCAGGATGAGGTGCCGCAGGCTGGCCAGGCCCCGCAGCTGCGCCCCGCTCAGCGCCGGCAGCCGGTTGCCGTCCAGGTGCAGGGCGCGCAGGGCGCGCAGGTCGGCGAAGGCGCCGGGGGCCAGGCGCCGCAGCCCGTTGCGGGACAGGGTGAGGTGCACCAGGCTGCTCATGTTGGCGAAGTCGGCGCGCCCCACGGCCCCGATGAAGTTGTCGGCCAGCCGCAGCTCCACCGCCCCGCGGTCCAGGCTGGGGGGCACCGCCAGCAGCCCCGTGCGGGCGCACAGCAGCGTGGGGCTGGGGGCGGCCGCCGGGCACAGGCAGCGGGGGGGGCAGCGCTGGGCCCCCGCCACCGCCCCCAGCACCACCAGCGGCACCAGCAGCTTCGCCATCCTCCGCCGGCGGCGCCGGGGGGACGGGGACGGGGGGCGGCGGACGGGGGGCGGGCGGTGGAGCCTGCGGGGCGGAGGGGGGGGCGGGAGGGTCAGGATGGGGCCGGGGGGGCAGGATCGGGCCGCAGGGCGAGCCCCTGATCCCGTGTGAGCCCCCGATCCCGTGCGCGACCCCCTGATCCCGTGTTTGATTCCCTGATCCTGTGCGATCCCCTGATCCCATGTGCGAGCCCCCAATCCCATGTGCAACCCCGTGATCCCGTGTGATCCCCTGTGTGATCCCCCGATCCCGTGTGATCCCCTGATCCCACACGTGCAACCCCGTGATCCCGTGTGTTCCTATGTTATCCCCCGATCCCATGTGCTGCCCACGATCCTGTGAGATCCCGTGTGTGATCCCCTGATCCCATGTGCTGCCCACGATCCTGTGAGATCCCGTGTGTGATCCCCTGATCCCATGTGCTGCCCACGATCCTGTGAGATCCCCTGTGTGATCCCCTGATCCCACACGTGCAACCCCATGATCCTGTGTGTTCCTATGTTATCCCCCGATCCCCTCTGTGATCCCCTGATCCCATGTGCAGTCCCGTGATCCTGTGTGATCCCATGTACGATCCCCCAATCCCATGTGCAGCCCCACAATCCTGTGAGATCCCCTGTGTGATCCCCCAATCCTGTGTGGTCCCCCGATCCCACGTGCAGCCCCAGAATCCTGAGATCCCGTGTGTGATCCCCCTGATCCCGTGTGATCCCCTGATCCCACGTGCAACCCCACGATCCTGTGGGATCCTGTGCGCGATCCCCTGATACCGTGTGATCCCCTGACCCCGTACGTGACCCCGTGCACAACGCCGGGACCCCGTGTGCAGTCCTGGGCTGTGATCCCGTGCGTGACCCCATCTATGACCCCGGGATCCCGTGTGCGACCCCCCGATCCCGTGTGTGACCCCACGCGTGACCCCATTGCCCCCTGTGTGACCCCATTGCCCCCCGTGCGCCCCCCCCCAGCCCCGTTACCTCCTCTCACAGCTCCATCTCGGTCCCGTCTGGGGCTCGTGGCGGGGCCTGTAGGGACAGGGGATGGGCCAGTACGGACCAGTACGCACCAGTACGCACCAGTACGCACCAGTCCAGCTCAACACAGCTCTGTACACCCCAGTATATCCCAGTAAGGCCTGGAATAGCACCCTGTATGGCCCAGCACAGCCCAGTACAAACCAGTGCAGTTCAGCAACGCCCGGTACATTCCAGTGTGGCCCAGTAGAGCCCAGCCCAGTATGGCCCAGTAAGAGTCACCACAAGCACAACAGTAAGAGTCACCACAAGCACAACCCAATATAAGCCAGTATAGGCCAGTATGACCCAGCACAAACCAGTATAGTGCAGAATGGCCCAGTACAGCCCAGTACAAACCAGAAGGGGCCAGGACGGACCAGCACACGCAAATATAAACTGCCCCAGTATAAGCCCAGTAAAGCCCACTACAACCCAATACGTTCCAGTGTGGGCCAGTACAGGCCAGCATGACCCAGTACGGGCCAGCACAGTCTGGTATGGCCCAGTACAACCCAGTAAGGCTCGGCACAGCCTCAGCCCAGGACAAGCCAGTACAGCCCAGTAAGGTCCAGCACAACCCAGTATAGACCTGTAAAACCCAGTAAAGCTCAACGCATCCCAGTCCAACCTGGTACCACCCAGTAAGGTCCAGAACAGCCCAGTACATCCCAGTACCACCCAGTAAGGCCCAACAGAGCCCAGCACGGCCCAGTAAGGCTCAGTATAACCCCACAGGGCCCAGCACAGCCCAACACAGTCCAGTACCACCCAGTAAGGCCCAGTGCAGCCCAGTAAGGCCCAGAATAGCTCAGCGAGGCCCAGTACAGCCCAGCAGAGCCCTGTAAGACTCAGTACAGCCCAGCAGGGCCCAGCACAGCCCAGTAGGGCCCAGTATAGCCCAGCACAGCCCAGTAAAGCTCAGCACAGCCCAGCAACACCCAGGACAGCCCAGTTAGGCCCAGTAAGGTCCTGTATAGCCCAGTAAGGCTCAGTACAGCCCAGTAAGGCCCAGCAGTGCCCAGTACAGCCCGGAATATCCCAGCAGAGCCTAGCAAAGCCTACCACAGCCCAGCAAGGCCCAGTATAGCCCAGTAAAGCCCAGCATAGCCCAGTACATCCCAGTAAGGCCCAGCACAGCCCAGTACATCCCAGCAAAGCCCAGCACAGCCCAGTACATCCCAGTACGGCCCAGCACGGCCCAGCACAGCCCAGTACATCCCAGCAAAGCCCAGCATAGCCCAGTACATCCCAGCAAGGCCCAGTAAGGCCCAGTAAGGCCCAGTACAGCCCAGTACATCCCAGCAAGGCCCAGCACGGCCCAATATGGCCCAGTACATCCCAGCAAGGCCCAGCAAGGCCCAGCACATCCCAGTAAGGCCCACTGAGGCCCGGCACATCCCAGTACATCCCAGCACACCCCAGTCCCACCCAGCCCGGCCCAGTCCCGCCCATCCCCCCCCCGCCACCCCTCTTCCCCCCCCCGCCGCCCCCCTCCCGGTGCCCCCCCCAGTACCTGCAGGGGGCTCAGCCCACGGCCGCTCCCATCGCGGCTCCCGGGGAGGGGGGGGGGGGGGGGGGGGGACCGGGAACCGCTCAGGCCTCGCCCCACCGGGGGCCCATGGGCGGCACCGGGGGGGGTTCCGGTACCGGGAGGAGGGATCCGGTACCGGGGGGGCGGGGGGGATCCGGTACCGGGGGGGGGATCCGGTACTGGGGGGGGGTGCTGGTGTCGAGGAGGGGGCCGGTACCGGAGGGGGGGTGCCGGTAGCGGTTTGGGGGGGGCGATGCCGGTGCTGGGGGGGCGATGCCGGTACTGGGGGGGCGATGCCGGTGCTGGGGGGGCGATGCCGGTACCGGGGGGGTCTCGGCGGTGCCCGGAGCCGCAGCCGGGGCGGGGCCGTTCCCGTGCAGCGGAGCCGGGGGCTGGGAGGGGGCCGGAGGGAACCGGGAGGGGGGGGAGGAGGAGGGGGGGGGGGGGCGCGGGGACACCGGCACCGGGGCGACGGCTCCGCTCCGGCCCCAGGCTCCGCCCCCTTGCGGAGCTCCGCCCCCTCCTGGCCACGCCCACCCCGCGAGGCCACGCCCGCCCCCACGAGGCCACGCCCCCGCCCGGCCCCGCCGCGCCCGCCTCCCGCCCGGCCCCGCCCCGCCCTCTCAAGCCACGCCCTCCCCGCGCGCTCTGACCACGCCCCCTCACAGACTCCGCCCCCCTCGCACCACTCACGGCTAACCCGACCGGGGGGCGTGGCCTCTCCCCGCTAAACCCCGCCCCCTTCCTTATTGGCAGCCCCGCCGCCCAATCGGGAAGCCGGGGGCGGGGCGGCGAGGCGGCGGCCGCTTCCCATTGGGTGATGCCGGAAAAGGAGGGGGGGCGCGTGCGCGGAGGGGTGTGTGGGGGGGACGACGCGGTGACGCAGCGTGCGTGCTGACGTTGACGCGGCGGCGACGGCGGCGGCGGTGAGTGCGGGCCCGGTGAGGGCGGGCCCGGGCCTAGGCCCCGCGCCCCGGTCCCGCGCCCCTCCCCCGGCCCCGGGCCCCTCCCCGCGGCCCCCGGGGCGACCCCCGCGGCTCTCGACCGCCCCCCGCCGATTGTGGGGGGGGTCCCGGTCCCCGCTCCCCGTTCCCACCGGGGGGCGTTCCCGTGCTCACCGAGGGGGGGGGGTCCCGGGCCCAACGGGGGGGTCCCGGCTCTCGATTCCTGGGCCCGGGGGTCCCCGTGGTCACCGGGGGGGGTCCCCGGACCCCGTTCACACCAGGATCGGGGTCCCCATTCTCCACGGGGGGGGGGGGTCCCGCTCCCCATTTGGGGGTCCCCATCCCCATTCCCGGTGCCCCCCCCCTCTCCCACCCCCCCTCATCCGTCCCCCCCCCCGGTAACCGCCGCTCTTTTCTCTCTCCGCAGGCACCTCCGGGGCTCTCGCGGCTTCACGGCGACGCCGCCGGGACCCGGCCGCAGCCGTTCGGCACCCCCACAACCCCCCCCCCCCCACCCCAACCCCCCCCCCACCCGATGCCCTCCCCGGCCCCGGGGGCTTCCGAGCTTTTCCCGGGGCCGTCCCGCGGCGCCATGTGAAGGAGGGGGGGCCCGGCCGGTTCCGCCTCGCCCCCCTCCCCCCCATCCCGGTGGCTCCAGCCATGATGTTCCGGGACCAGGTGGGGATCGTGGCCGGCTGGTTCAAGGCTTGGAACGAGTGCGAGCAGACCGTGGCGCTGCTCTCGCTCCTCAAGCGCGTCACCCGCACCCAGGCGCGCTTCCTGCAGCTCTGCCTCGAGCACTCGCTGGCCGACTGCGCCGACATCCACCTCCTCGAGGCCGAGGCCAACAGTGCCGGTGAGCGGCCCCGTCATGTGCGCCGGAATTAATTTGCACCCTAATTTGCACCGGAATTAGTTTGCGCCGTGATTTTTGCCCCTTTCCTGGATGCTTTCTGCCCCCAACAGGCCCCCGCTCCCCTCCGACCAGCCCCAGTTCCCCCCTGCTGCTTTTTGGGGAGCTTTTCACCCCAGTTTTAACCCCGTTTCCCAATCGTTTCTCCCCACTTTGGGTCCCTGCACCCCTCAAACCGGCCCCCGGTTACCCCCATGGGGCTCGGGCACAGCTTCGGGGCTGTGCTTCATGTCCAAGGCCCTCCAAGGGGGCTCCCCGTGGTTTTTAGGGTTTCTTTCCCTTTTAGGGTCCCTTTTAGGGTCCCTTTTAGGGTCCCTTTTAGGGTCCCTTTTAGGGTCCCTTTTAGGGTCCCTTTTAGGGTCCCTTTTAGGGTCCCTTTTAGGGTCCCTTAGGATTTAGGATTTTACCTCCGTTCCCCAACCCCTCCTCCTCGCTGTGCTCCCCAACCCCCCTCCAACCACCCCCAGCCCCCCCCCGCCACTTTTTGCCCACCTTCTCCCCCCAATTCTACCCCCATTTCCCCCCCTCCCACCTCCCCCAGCCCCTTCTGCCGCACCCCACCGCCCCTCCCACCCCTTTCTCCCCCTCCCCTCGCCGCCTCCCCCCAGCTTTTCACCCTTTTCTCCCCTCTCCCCCCGCGCCAGCCGCCATCAGCCAGTGGCCCCAGGAGCCGGCGGAGGCGGCGGTGGCCCTGCTGCTGGCCCACCTCCCCCTCCTGCAGCCGGGCAACGCCGCCGCCAAGGCCGAGTACATGAAGAGGCTGCAGAAGGTGCTGGCCTACGCCATCGAGAGCAACCGCTGCGTGGAGGAGAGCCGCCAGCTCCTCTCCTACGCCCTCATCCACCCCGCCACCACCCTGGACGACCGCAGCGCCCTGGCCCTGTGGCTGGGCCACCTGGAGGAGCGTTTGGCCGGCGCCCCCCCCGCGCCCCCCCTGCGCCCCGATGCCGCCGCCGCCGCTGCGCCTCCCGCCCCCCCTCCACCCCCCCCCCCCGCCGCCGCCCCCCACCCCCGCCGCCCCCCCGGCGCGCCCCCCACGACTGGCCCGAGCACGGGCCCCCCGAAATCGGGCCCCCGTGGCCTGAGGCGGCCCCCCCGGGAGAACGGGCACCCCCCGTTCCACCCCCCCCCCGCCGCCGGCAGTGGTGGGAATGGGCTGGGGGGCGCGGGTGAGTGGAGGGAGGGGGGGGGGGGCAGGGGGAAAAGGGGGGGGCTGAGGGGGTGGGGGTGTGTTGGAGGGGGATGGGGGGTCAGAGGGGCTGCGGGGGGTCAGAGGGGTATGAGGGAGGTCGGAGGGGGTGTGGGGGGGCAGAGGGGCTGGGGGGCTGTCAGAGGGGTATGGGGGGTCAGAGGGGGTGGGGGGGATGAGAGGGATTGTGGGGGGGTCAAGGGGGGTGTGGGGGGGTCAGAGGGGTTGTCTGAGGGGCTGGGGGGGCAGGGAAAAAAGGGGGAGATGTGGGGGGCTGTTGGGGGGGCGTCAGAGGGGGTGTGGGGGGGCAGAAGGGATGTGGGGGGGGGCAGAGGGGATGTCTGAGGGTTGGGGGGGTCACTTGTGTGTCTTGGGGAGCGGGGATGAATTGGGGGGGGGGGGTGATAGGGAGTGGGGGGGGCACTGGGGGGCCAAAATGGGGACGCGCGGGGACAAGGAGGGGGCGCAGGAGGTTGGGGGGGGAACAAGAGGTTGTGGGTGGGGACACAGCAGGTTGGGGGGGGACCAGGAGGTGTGGGGGGGGCTGGAAAATGGGGCTAGCCCCCACTTTTCCCCCCCCCCTCCCCGCAGCGCTGCCCTGCCAGCTGCACCCCAGCCCTCTGAAGCGCTCCCTGTCGCTGGTGCCCGGCAGCCCCCAGGGAGGGGGGCGGCGAGTGGCCGGGGGGGGGGGGGCGAGGAGCCGGGGGGCCCCCCCCCTCCTCCTCGCCCCCCCTTCGGCGAGCACGCCCCCCTGTCGCCGCAGAGCAGCGTGGCCTCGTCGGGCAGCGAGCAGACCGAGGAGCCCCCCGGCGGCCGCAACACCTTCCAGGAGGACGGCAGCGGCATGAAAGGTTTTTTTTTGGGGGGGAGGAGGGGTCCTGGAGGGGCCTGGGAGCTTTTGGGGGGGGGGCCAGCGAGGCGTCACCTTGCTGGCTGCCCCCCCCCTCTCGTAGATGTCCCCTCGTGGCTGAAGAGCCTGCGGCTGCACAAGTACGCGGCGCTCTTCTCGCAGATGACCTACGAGGAGATGATGACGCTGACCGAGCACCACCTCGAGTCGCAGGTGAGCGGCGCCCCCCCCCCCTCAAAAAAAATAATAAAAGAAACCCACCAAAAACAGGCTGGGGACGGCCCTTACCTGTCCCTTTTTTGTGTCCCCCCCCCCCCCAAGAACGTCACCAAGGGCGCGCGGCACAAGATCGCCCTCAGCATCCAGAAGCTGCGGGAGCGCCAGAGCGTCCTCAAGGCGCTGGAGAAGGTGCGGGGGGGCCCCTACCCCCCTCCCTGCTGCCCCCAGGGTTGGGGGGGGGGCAGCCCTGACCCCCCCGATCCTTTTGTGTCCCCCCCCCCCCCACACTCCGCAGGACATCCTGGAGGGGGGCAACCTGTGGACGGCGCTGCAGGAGCTGCAGCAGATCATGGTGACGCCCATCAAGGCTTTCCGGCCCCCCCCCGGCCCCCCCCGCCAACACCGCGCCCCCCCCGACGCCGCTGCTGCCCCCCCGGGGGCCGCCGACGCCTTCGCCCCCCACCCGGCCGCCGACCCCGAGGCCCCCGCGGCCCCGGTTCCCGACGGGGACATCCCGGGGCAATTCACCCGGGTGATGGGCAAAGGTAAGGCTGTGGGGGGGGGCCATGTGGGTGGGTTTTTTTTTGGGGGGGGGGGCCCCCACGGTGCCCTGACCCCCCCAAAGTGTGCACCCAGCTGCTGGTGTCGCGGCCGGACGAGGAGAACATCACCAGTTACCTCCAGCTCCTCGAGAAGTGCCTGAGCCACGAGGTAATAAGGGGAAGGGGGGGGGGCTAAGAATTGATTCGATTTCTTTTTTTATTTTTTTTTGGGGGAGGTGGGGGCCCAAAAAAACCGCTGCCCCCCCCCCTCCCCAGGCGTTCACGGAGACGCAGAAGAAGAGGCTCCTCTCCTGGAAGCAGCAGGTCCTGAAGCTGCTCCGCGCCTTCCCCAAGAAGGTGCCGCTCGAGGGCCCGGGCTACCGCCCCCCCAAAGGGTAGGTGGGCGCGGGGGGGGGCACGCGGGGACCCCCCAGGTTGGGGTGGGGGCAGCCTTTGACCCCCCCGGCCTCATTTATCCCCTCCCCCGTACCCCAATTTGTCCCCCTTGGTGCTGCGTTTGCCCTCCTCGGGAACCCTCGGGGCTGGATTTGCCCCTAGGTGCCCCCCCCCCGAAGCCTGGGCCCCCCCCCAAAGCCTGGGACCCCCATCCAAAGCCTGGGACCCGCCCCCTTGAACCTGCCCCCCCCTCCCATGCCCCCCACCCCCCCCAGGGACCCCCCTTGCCTCCCCCCCCCCCATTTTTTTTTTTTTGGGGGGGGGGGGAGCCTCCGTCCATTTCCCTGCCCCCCTCCTCCCCCTTCCCCCCTCCCCATTTCCACCCTGGGCCACCCCCCAGAACGCTTTGTGTACGGGGGGGGGGGGGGATTTTGGGGTGCTGTCCTCACACCCCCCCCCCTTTTATTTTTTATTTGCCCCCCCCCAGCTGGGCCTTCGGCTCCAACTCGCTCCCCATAGCTGGCTCTGTGGGGGGGGGGGCGGGGGGGCGGCGGGGGCAGCGCCCCTTTGCGTTGCCCCCCCGCGCGCTGCCCCCCACCCGCCTGGGGCTGCTGGGCCCTGCGGGGGGGGGCCCGGCCCCGCGACCCCCCCTCGGCGGCCCCCCCCCCTCCCCTCGGCGCCCAGGGCCGCCAGGTGGGTGGGGGAGGGGGGCAGATTTTTTTTGGGGGGGGGAGGGGGGGTGGTGGAGGGCGTTTGGGGGGGGTTAGAGGGTGGGGGGGTGATGGGGGGGGTCTGATATTGGGGGTAATTTTTTGGGGGGGCGATGGTGGGGGGGCTCCAATGTTGCGGTGATTTGGGGGGGATCTGGGGAGGGTTTTAATGGGGGGGGAGGGTGGGGGGGGGGGGTCCTGGCGGGAGGGGGGGGGCACTGAGGGATGGCGGGGGTGTCCTGGGGAAATTTGGGGTTCATTTTTTTTGGGGGGGGCCACTCAGGGAGCGGGGGGGGGGCACTGAGGGACAAGGTGGGGGGTGCTCAGGGTGCTGGGCTCTTCGGCTCTTTTTGGGGGGGCTTTTTGGGGCCGGGAGGGGGTCCTCCTCCCCCCCGTTGCCCCCCCCCCAATAAAGTATTTCTCCCCCCCCCCAGAGCCTGTGGTTCGGCAGCGGGGGGGGCCGCAGGGCGCAGCGCGGTGCAGCGCACCCACTCGCTGCCCGTCCACCCCTCGCCCCAGGCCCTGCTCGCCTTCCCCCAGGGTAAGTCCGGGGGGGGGGGGCAAAAAAAAAAAGCCCTGAGCCCCTCCTAACCCTAAAAGCCTTTTTAAAAATTTGTTCTGCCCCCCCCCCCCCCCCTCCCTCGCAGAGTTGCCCCCTCCCCGGCACCGACCTGGAGATCAACCCCACGCTGGAGTCGCTGTGCCTGAGCATGACGGAGCACGCGCTGGGGGGTGAGCCCGGGGGGGGCACGGGTTTAATACTTTTTTAGGTGTGGGGGGCTTCTAGGGAGGGGGGGGGAAGAAGCCTCCTTCCCCTCCTGACCCCCCCCCCCCCCGTTTGCCCCCCGCAGACGGCACAGACAAGACCTCGACCATCTGACGCTGCCCCCCCCTCCGCAGGGGCTCCGCGCCCCTCTTTGCCCCCCCCCGCTGTGACCGTGCCCCCCCCAACCCCCCCTGGCCCCCCCCCACCTTTCCCCGTGCATCTTTATGAGTGTGGGGGGGAAATCAGGGGCACCCCCCCCCCCCCAAAAAATAAAGCAACCGAGGGGCTCCCTGGGGGGGGGGCGACGACTTTGCCGGGGGGGGGCTGTGTGTGAACACTACAGGGGCTGCGTGCAGGGGGGGGGGCTCTCCCGGCCGGGTTTCCTTTAATTTTTTTTTAATAATTCCCCGTTTTTTTGGTTTCTTGTTTTTTTTTTTTTTTCCTTCTTTCCTTATTATTATTATTATTCTAATATTAATATTATTTGCCCCCGGCAAACCAAACCATGAAGCTGGGGGGGGGACGACACATTGAAGGGGGGGGGGGCTCCACATCACCACGCCCCCCCCCGTGCCCATTTTGGGGAGGGGAAAACCCCCCCCGTGTCTGTTTTTTTTTTTTTGGGGGGGGGGGTACAGCCCCTCGGTGCCCGTTTTTTGGGGGGATTGGCGCGGGGGTGACCCCCCCCCAGGCTTTAGGTACACGGCGATGCCCGGGAAGGGGGGGGGGCCCCCCCCGGTCGGTACAGCCCCCCCCTGTGCCCCATGCCCCCCCCCCCTTTGTACCCGTAGCGCCGCGGCCCCGGAGATAGAAGCGTTATTTTAGATACATTTTATTATGAATAACTTTTGTTATGACTATGGCTGGTAACCATGACTACGTTATTAAAGAGAAAAAAACAAAAAAAAACCAAACTGGTCTTTTTTTGGGCTTTTTTTCCCCCCCAAAATAAAAAAACACCCCCAAAAGTGGCGTTTTTCCCCCCAAAAACTCAGTCGCTGGAGGAGTCGGACGCCTCGCTCGCGCTCTCCTCCTCCTCCTCCTCCGAGGCCTCGCTGGGGCTGAGGCGGGGGCTGCGGGGGGGCGCCCCCCCCCTCGCTGCCCCCCCCCTCCGACTCTTCCTCCTCCTCCTCTTCTTCTTCCTCTTCCTCCTCCTCCTCTTCCTCGTCGTCGTCGCTGCCGAAGATCTCCTCCTGGTCGCGGGCGGCGGCGGGCGGCGGCGCTGCCCCCCCGCCGCGCTGCCCCCCCGCCCCCTCCGGAGCCTTCCTCCTCCTCCTCTTCCTCCTCCTCTTCCTCCTCTTCGGCCTCGTCCTCGCTCCGCGCCGACCCCCCCTGCTCGCTGCTGCTGCCGCCACCGCCGCCGCCCCCCCCGCCGGAGCCTTCGGCCTCCTCCTCCTCCTCCTCGCCGCTCCCGGCCCCTTCGCTCTCGCTGCCCTTCTCCCGCTCCTCGTCTGGAAAAGGAAGTGTGGGGGAACAAATCGGAGGGGGGGTGTAGCGGGAGGCCCCCCCCCCGAAAAAAAAAGCCCCCCCCCCCCCACACTTACCGGAGCCTGGCGCCTCCTTCTCAGCCTCCATTCTCCTCCTCCTCCTCCTCCTCGGGCTCGTGGTTCTCCAGCTGCGCCCTCCGCGCCTCCTGCCGGGGCAGGGGGGGCTCAGTTCCCCCCGGGGGGGGGCCCCAAAAGGCCGGGGGGAGCCCCAAAAAGCCGAGGGGGGGTCCCCAAAAAGCTGTTTTGCACGGGGGGGGGGCTCACCTGTGCCTCCAGCTCCTTCTCGTTCATGTCGCGGTGTTTCACCACCAGCACCGCGTTGGTGCCCGACTGCACCCCCCCGCCCGCGCCCCGCCTCTTGCTCAGGCCGCACCCTGAGAGGAGCCCGGGAGTGTCAGGACCCCTCTCTTGTTGTTTTTTTTTTTTTGGGGGGGGTCCCGGCCCCTTCTGGCCCCCCCGGACCCCCACCTGGTCTCCAGCTCGTTGTAGTAGACGCCGTCACCCTCGCGGAAGATGAAGAAGTAATTCTCCTCGTAGCCCTTGCTGGCTTTGTTCTTCACGTTCCAGTTGTACTCCCGAGCGATCTTGTAGTCGTACCTGGGGGGGGGGGGGGCAATAAAAATAAAGCGGGGGGGTTGTCAAACCCACCTCCCCGCCACCAAACCGCCCCCAAATTTGGTTTTCTGCCTCCCCAGAAATCCACAGCTCGCCCTTGGCTTCTCTGTCACAGCCTTGGGGGGGCTCTATAGGGCCCCCCCCCCCACCCCGTGTTGTAAGACCCCCCCCAGCCCTGTGCCGCCCCCCCCCCGTACACATCCTCGGGGGCGTAGTCCATCTCCTCCTCCTGGTCCCGCTTGCGCTTGCGCAGCGTCTCCTCCACCGGCAGGAAATAGGCCACGAACTGGTTCCCCTCCTCGTCCATCATCCCCCTGCGGGCAGCAAGGGGTTAACAGGGCTGGAGGGGGTTGGGGGGGGCTCTGTGTGTGCCCCCCCCCTTTGCTGTGACCCCCCCCCAAACCTGATCATGGCCTGGGACATCATCTCCAGCGCTGCGGGGCCGCTCGTGTCCTTGGGCGCCGGGTCCGAGTCAAAGATGACTTGGCGCAGGGGTTGATCCACATCTATTTTATTTTTTTTTTTTAGGGGGGGGGCGGCGTGATAAAGCTGCCCCCACCCCTCAATTTTCTCCCCCCTCCCCTCCATAAATCCCTACCTTGAAGTCAGGGAACACGGGCATCACCTCCACCGGGGTGACGCGGGGCTTGCTGTAGTGCTGCGTGATCTGAGGAGTGGGAGGGGGGGGCTCAGCCCCGACAAATTCCACACCGGGGGGGGTCCCCAACGTGCCCCCCCCCCCCCCATGCCCTCCAGCCCCCAATTCCCCACCGCTTTCTGGGGCGTCCTCGAAGGTTTTCTCGATGGCGGCGATTTGGCTGTCGCGGTCCTTGTAGATCTCCTCCTCCGTGAACTGCTGCTTCACCGAGACGCCGATCCTTTTTTTTTTGGGGGGGGGGGCACAGCAGCGTGGGGGGGGTCACAGGGAGGGGCAGGGGGTGCGCCCCCCCCTCCTTCTGATCCCCCCCAGACTCACTTGACCTCGGGCTTCTCGTTGGAGACGCCGTAGCGGTTGAACTCGGTGGAGATGTACTCGGTCTTGCGCATCCATGGCACCACCTTGGCATGCTGCTGTGACCTGGGGGGTGGGACAGGGGGTGACGTAGCCCCCCCCCCCAGCCCAAAATATTTGGGTGCCCCCCCCCCACGGTCCCCATTACCTCTTGGAGCTGGTGGGTGCTTGGATCTCCTCCTCCAGCAGCTTCTCATCCGCTGGGTCCAGAAGCACTGAACGGAGACAAATCGGGGGGGGGGGGGGGTGTCATTGTGTGCGCGCGCGTGTGTGTGTGTCCCCAAAAAAGAAAAAACAAAAACAAAACCACCCTTTTTTTGGGGTGGAAGCCAGGCTCACCGCTGGGGTCGATGCGGTAGGTGTCGGGGTTGATGAGGTCGATGGTGACGGCCCAGGTCGGGCTCGGTCAGCAGGTCGTGCTTGTGCTGCTTCTCCAGCGATGTGGCCTTGTACTGCACGAACCTGGGGGGGGGGGACACACACACAATGACCCCCCCCCTCGTATTTCGGGGCCCCCCCCCCCCCGGAGCCGTTCGTCCCCCCCCGAGCCGTCCGTACCGGTTCTGGTCGAAGGGGTAGGTGATGAACTTGGGGTCGAAGGGGATGTCGGGGAGGCTGTTGCAGTATTTCACCCGGCACACCACGCCCGACCTGCGCGCACCGTGGTCGGGGGGGGGGGGCCGCGACCCTGCGGACCCCCCCCCGCAGGACCCTGAGACCCCCCCCCCCCACCCTGGGGATCCCCCCCCCGGACCCTGAGACCCCCCCTCAGACCCCATGACCCCCCCCCGGACCCTGAGAACACCCCCCACAACCGCAGCTCCCCCCCCCCAACCAGGACCCTCCCAAGGACCCCATGACCTCCCCAGGACCCTTCAGGACCCCCCCAGGCCACTTTTGGGCCCCCAGACTCTATGGGACCCCCTCCCCCCTCCGTGCCCCCCCCCCAGACCCTGTGCCCCTCCCCCCCCCGACCCCGGCCCCCCAGGCCCCCGCCCCCTCCCCTGTAGCCCCCGCCCCCTCCCCCCCACGTGGTCCCGGAGCCCCTCCCCCACCTCTCCGGCAGCGTCCGGTGGGAGCTGGGCCTGTGGGGGGGGGGGAGGGGGAGTGACGTCACGGCGGGGTCCCCCGTGACGTCACGGCGCTGACGTCACGGCCGTGACGTCACGGGGGGGCGCCGTACCTGTGGCCCGGCTCCTCCCGCTGCGCCTGCGTCTGGATGGTGGGCGCCATGGCGGGGCTCGGCCCTGCGCAGGCAGCGCCGCGGGCAGCCGCCCCGGGAAGGCCCCCCCGCCGTGACGTCACTTCCCGGCAGGAAGCGGAAGGCGAGGAGGGAGCATGGCGGCTCCCCCGCAGCAGCCGCCGCCGCCGGGGCCCGGGCCGGGGCCTCCCAGTGCGCCTGCGCCGCCGCTCGCGCCGGGGGCGGGGCCGGCGCAGGGGGCGGGGCCCGGGCCGCCGTTACCGGCGCAGGTGGCGGCTGCGCAGGCGCAGGACTTCGACCCCGTGCAGCGCTTCCGGCTGCTCATCCCCCAGCTGAAGGAGAGCCTGCAGGTGGGCGGGGCCTGCCGCCGGGAGGGGGCGTGGTCTGCCGCCGAAAGGGGGCGGGGCCCGGAGCCGAAACGGGCGGGGCCTGGCTGTGGGGAGGGAGGGACTTGCAGGCTCGAGAGGGCGTGGCCTGGCGGCTGGAGGGGGCGTGGCCTCGCTGAGGCGGAGGGCGTGGCCTGGCGCCGAGGGGAGGGGGCGTGGCCTGGCGGCCGAAAAGGGGCGTGACCTCCCGCCGAAATGGGCGTGGCCAGCGCTTAGCGGGGCTCCTGGAGGGGGGGGGAGGGGGGGGGCGGTGCCGGCTGGGGGTGGTGGGGGGGGGGGGTCCTGGGGTTCCCCCCCCCCCGGGAGCCCTTTTTGCCCCCCCCAGCCCCTTTTTGCCCCCCCCAGACGCTGATGAAGGTGGCGGCGCAGAACCTGGTGCAGAACTCCAACATCGACAACGGGCAGTGAGTGTGGGGGGGCTTACACCCCCTAAAATTCCCCCCCCCACCACCACGAACCCCCCCCCCCCCCAAAGCCCCCCCCC
Organism: Netta rufina; assembly: GCF_964035555.1. NCBI lineage: Eukaryota > Metazoa > Chordata > Aves > Anseriformes > Anatidae > Netta > Netta rufina. Next base: position 29,635 of record NW_028168924.1, on the reverse strand, counting down.
AGAGCCCCTCGGTGCCCTCCTGCGCTGTCCCAGCGCCTCCCAGTTCCCACCGCAGCCCTCCCAGTACCCCCCAGGTGATGACGGGGGGGGCATCGGGGGGGGTGGGGGGGCACCGGGGGGGTGACAATGACCGCGTACCCCCCCCCCCGCTGCAGGAAGAGCGCGGACGGGGCCCTGCAGCGCTTCGACAAGAGCCTGGAGGAGTTCTACGCCCTGTGCGACCAGCTCGAGCTCTGCCTTGTGAGTGTCCCCCCCCCCTTCCGCCACCCCCCCTGACCTCGTGGACACCCCCAACTTGGAGAAACCCCCCCTACCTCACGGGGACACCCCCCCCTTCCACCCCCCCCCCCAACCTCGGGGACCCCCCCCTCTTTACATTCCCCCCCACCTCAGTGCCCCCCCTCCTCCTCCCCCACCCCTTCTCCAACCCCCACCCTCCTCCACCCCCTCCCTCCACTTCACCCCCTCCCATCCCCTTGTCCCTGGGGGTGACCCCCCCCCGGGTTCCCGCCCCCCATTTAACTCCTCTCCCCCCCCCCCCCCCCCCCAGCGCCTGGCCCACGAGTGCCTCTCGCAGAGCTTCGACAGCGCCAAGCACGCCCCGGCCCTGGTGCCGGCGGCACCCAAGGGTGAGGGGGGGGCGGCGGGGGGGGGCGAGAGCCTCCCCTACACCCAGTACCTGCCCCTCATCAAGGCGCAGATCGCCGGCGCCAAGGACATCCACAACGCCCTGCTGGAGGGGGCCAACAAGATCACCGGCAAGCTGCCCCCCCCGGGGGGGCCCTAGAGAGGGTGGGGGGGTGGAAAAAAGGGGATGGGGGGGGGCAGCGGGATGCGGGGGGGGAAGGGGTCAGGGAGCTCCTCCCCCCCCCCCCCCCAGTGTGCAGGAATAAAGGTGGATGCGGGAGGTGTGGTGGTGGATGTATGAGGGGTTATTTTTTTGGGGGGGGGGGGGGGAAATGTGGGGGCGTCACTGGTGGGTGTGGGGTTGCAGACAGGGCGGGGGGGCATGGCTAGGTGGGGGGGTCACTTGGGTTTGGGGGGGGCAGGCAAATTGGGGGGGGGGGGGGCAGGCAAAAGGGAGGGGGTCACCGGTATGTGGTGGGGGGGGGCCACCCACACCCAGACGAGTGTGTGTGGGGGGGGGTCGCAGCCAGGTCAGGGAGGCATGGCTAGGTGGGGGGGGGGGGGTCGCTTGGGTTTGGGGGGGGTCAGCCAATTGGGGGCGGGGCACCCAGACGTCGGGGGGGGTCACCGGTATGTGGGGGGGGGTCACCCAGATGGTGGGGATCCTCATACACGTGGGGGGGGTTCCCCTGCCCATTCGGGGGCCACCCAAGGGTGGGGGGGGCTCCCCCCGGCCCCTCCCCCGCTGTTCCCGGCACCGTGACTCAGCCCCGGCCCCCGCCCCCCGGCCCCGCCCCTCCGAGGTGGGCGGGGCTTCCCCGATGACGTCACCCCCCTCCCCCGTGCCGGGGCCGCGCCCTGCGCGTGACCCGGCGCCGGCCCCGCCCGGTGAGCTCATGGCCACGCCCCCCCGGCGGCTTCCGGCCACGCCCCCCTCTCCGCTGACGTCACGGGAGCCCATAAAAGGAGCTCGGCGGCGAGTGGCCGGTACCGGAGATTCTCCCCCCGCGCCCCCCATCTCCATCCTGGGCTGCCATGGCCGCCGCCGCCACCGGGCCTGCACCGGAGCCGCTGCGCCAGGTACGGGACCCCCCCGGGACTCCCCCCCCTTCCCACCCGGGACCCCCCCCCCTCCCGGTGCCACCGGGACCCCCCGGGACCCCTCTCCCGGTACTCCCGGCCCCCCCGGGACCTCGAATTCCCCTTCCCGGCCCCCCCCCTCGGTCCGGCCGGGGTCCCCCGGGACGTCCAAACCCCTCCGGGACTCCCCTCTCGGTAGGGTTGGGCCCTCCCCGGAGACTTCTGGGCCCCCCCGAACCCCCCCCGGTCCCTCCGCCCCCCTGGGAGACCTCTGGGTCCCCCCGGGACCCCCTTCCGATACAACCGGCCCCCCCCGGGACCTCCCCGGAGACCTCTGGCCTCCCCCCCACCCCCCGAACCCCCTCCCCAACTGTGTCCTCTTCTCCGTCCCCAGGTTCTCTTCGGTGCGCAGCCCCCCCGCCCGCCATCTCCGGAGCCCCCCCGGCCTCCCCGTTCCCCTTGGGGCGCCCCCCCGGACCTGGGCCGCCTCCTGCGTTCCCTCAGCGCCCCGAGCGGCCGCCCGGTGCCCCCCCCGCCCGGTTTCCCGCCCCGGCACCACGGAGCCCCCCCGGGCTTGAACCCGGACCCGGCTGGGGGGGCCAGCCTGGAGCTGCTGCTGGCGGCCTTGACCTTGACCTCGGACCTGGAGCCCGCGGGGGGGGCTCTGCCCCCATTACTGGCACCGCCGGCCCCGTTGGCGTCACCGCTGACCCCCGGGGGACCCTCGCCGCCGCTCTCGCTTCACCGCCTGCCTTCCTCCTCCTCCTCCTCATCCTCCTCCTCGCCACCGACACCGCTGCTCGCCCCCCCGGAGGCTTCCCCGTCGCCCCCCGCTTCGCCGCCGTCGCCGCTCTACAAGACGGAGCTGTGCCGCCCCTTCTCCACCACCGGCCGCTGCCGTTACGGCTCCCGCTGCCAATTCGCCCACGGCCCCGGGGAGCTGCGGGGGCTCCGGCGGCACCCCAAGTACCGCACGCAGCCCTGCAGCACCTTCCTGCGCTGCGGCTCCTGCCCCTACGGCCCCCGCTGCCACTTCCTCCACAGCCCCCCGGCCCCGTTGCTGCTGCCCGATGGGGGGGGGACGGCTGCTGGGCCCCCCCCCGGCAGCCCGCGCCGCCTCCCAGTGTTCGACCGCATCTCGGTGGCGGAGTGAAACCCTCTGAAAAGGGGGGGGCGCCCCCACCCCCTGCTCTTTTATGGGGGGGGTGACCCCACCCCATGATTTTTTAAGGGGGGTGCCCCCACCCCATTGTTTTTTTATGGAGGGGATGCACCCACCCCATGTTTTTTTATGGGGGGGGGGGGGTGGCACTGCTGTGCAGCCCCCCCCCCCCTGCACCCTTTGTGCCTCTCAGGTGAAGGGGGGCCCACTTTTCAGCCCCCCCCGTGCACTTTTTGGATGTAGCAGCCCTCCCATAAGGGGGGGGCACGCCCTGAGCTCGTCTCAGTGGTGCTAATTGGGGGGGGGGTCGCCAGCGGGTCCTGGCTGCCCCCCCCCCTCAATTTATGGCCTTATTTATTTACGGTCTGTGCCTTGGGGCTGCCCCCAGCCCTGTTGGGGGGTGGGGGAGGGTTTTTGGGGTATTTATGGGGTTTGTATTTTTTTTGAGGGGGGGTGGGGGGAGTTTTTTAGGGTATTTATGGGGTTTTTAGGGTTTTTTGTGTGGGGGGGATGGTAAATAAACACTTGGGCTGTGACCGAAGGCTCTCGTTTCCTCTCTCGCCGTCACGGGACGCCCTTCCGGGGCCGTTTCCTCGGAAAAATTAAAATAAATAAATAAATAAATAAAAATAAATAACCAAAAAAAAAGGAAGAGCCGCGAGTGACGCAGCGCTGACGTCACGGTCCCCCTGTTCCGGACCGCGGAGCGGGTCACGTGACGGGGGGCCGAACTCTCGCGAGAGGAGGCGGTGTCAGCGGAACGCGAACCGGAAGCGGAGTCGCAGACCGGAAGCGGGGCCTCACCGGGAGGGAAACGGAGGCGGCCGCGGCTGCTCCCGGGCCTGAGGAGGAGGAGGCCGCGGGTGCCGCCCCCACCCCCCCCCCGAAGCGCCGCAATGTCGGACAGCGACGACAGCAACTTCTCGGAGGAGGAGAGCGAGCGCAGCAGCGAGGCCGAGGAGGCCGAGGCGAGGCCGAAGGCTCCGGGCCGGGGGGGGGGTTGGGGGGGCTCGGAGGGGGCCTTAGGGTGGGTTGTGGGGGTTTTAGGCGCCGTGGCGAGCATTTGGGGGGCGCTGGGGGGGGTGTTGGGGAGATTATGGGGGGTTTACGGGGAGTTTGTGGGGGTTTGGGGAGTTGGGGGCGGAGTTTTGGGGTTATTTGAGGGAATTTTGGGTTATTTGAGTGGGTTTTGGGGGGTGTCGGGGATGTGGATGGTGTTGTGGGGGTGTTGGGGGGGTGTTGGGGAGATTGTGGGGGCGTTACGGGGAGTTTGTGGGGTTTTAGGGAATTGGGGGGGAATTTGGGGGTTCTTGAGTGGGATTTGGGGGGTGTCGGGGATGTGGACAGTGTTGTGGGGGTGTTGGGGACGTTTTGGGGCAGCTTTAGGTGGGTTCTGGGTGGAGTTTAGGGGTGTGCAGCTGGCTCTCACCCTCTTTTTCGCCCCCTCCCGACCCCAAATTGTTGCACAGGCCGAGGAGGAGCGCGCCAGTGCGGCTGGCAGCGAGAAGGAGGAGGCAGAGGAGGAGGAGGAGGAAGAGGAGTATGACGAGGAGGAGGAGGAGGAAGATGACGACCGGCCGGCCAAAAAACCCCGCCACGGGGGCTTCATCCTGGACGAGGCCGGTGAGCTGCAGGGGGGCTGGGTGCGGTGGGGGCCGCCGCTGGCCTCCCCCCAGCCCCGCTCAGCTCCCCGCTCCCCCCCGCAGACGTCGACGACGAGTACGAGGATGAGGACCAGTGGGAGGATGGGGCCGAGGACATCCTGGAGAAAGGTAAGGGGCTCCCCCCGGGGCTTTGGGGGCTCCCCCCGGGGCTTCGGGGCCCCCCCCCTCAGGCTTTGGGGCTGCTTCTGTCCCGCTCCCTGCTCTTGAGACTGGAGGAAGAGGATGGAAACGAGGTCCCGTGGTGGCATGGCTCTTTTGGGGCTAAACCCTGTGGTTTTGGGCTGCGCTGCGTGGCCGCTCTGGCTCTTCCCCTGCCTCCAGGCGCGTTTTTCTCCCCAAATCCACCACTCGAGGGCAGGAGGGGCCCCAGCTCCCTCCCCTCCTCCTCCCTCCCTCCATCCGTCCGTCCGTCCCCCCCATTTGTCCGCTCAGCACATCTCATCCGCACCCGCCTGGTTTTATTTCTTTGTCGTATTTTTTATTATTATTATTTTTCCCCCTTTTTCTTTGTGGTTTCCTTTCCCTTCTGTGCCGCCGTCTTAATTTTATTCCTTCCCCTTTGTTCCCCCCCTCACCCCGCGGGGGGTTTTGCCGCTATTATTTGCTCCATACTGTCTGCCCTCCACCGCCACCTCCTTGTTCCCGAGCAGAAGAGATCGAAGGTAAGCTCGAGTCAGCCCAAGCCCCCCCCCACGGCCTCTGGCGTCACCCCCCCCGGGGCCAACCAAGCCCCCGTGGGCCGGGCCCGACCCTCCTCTTCCTCGCAGCTTCCAACATCGACAACGTGGTGCTGGACGAGGACCGCTCAGGCGCTCGGCGCTTGCAGAACCTCTGGAGGTGATGCTGGCCCCATCACCCCCCCCTCACAGCCCCCTTTTTACCCCCCCAAGGGCTGCAGGAGTGCGCTGATGACTTTTTCCCCCCACAGGGATCAACGGGAGGAGGAGCTGGGCGAGTATTACATGAAGAAATACGCCAAGTCCTCGGTGGGAGAGACGTGAGTGGCGCGGCGCCGTGCCCCGTGCTGGCAGGAAGGTCTCCTGCTTTTATAATTTATATTTTCTCTCTTTTTCCCCTTTTTGTTTTTCTTTTTCTCTCAGTGTTTATGGCGGCTCCGACGAGCTCTCGGATGACATCACGCAGCAGCAGCTGCTGCCGGGAGTCAAGTGAGTGTTGGGCGAGGGGCTGGGAGAGAAAACACGCCGTGTTTATGGGGAAAAAAAGGGGCGGATTGGGTCTGGGGGGGGGATTTAACCCTATAGGGCCGGAACGAGTCGCCCTATAACGGTTGCTCTTTGCCCCTGTGCAGGGATCCCAACCTCTGGACTGTGAAGTGCAAGGTAGGCGCTGGGCGGGGGGCTTTGGGGTGGGGGGCAGCATTTCAGGGTGGGGTTTCCTGACCCTAAAGCAACCCCTTTTCCCTCTTCTTTTCCCCCTTTTCCCCCCAGATCGGTGAGGAGCGCGCCACGGCCATCGCTCTGATGCGGAAATTCATCGCCTACCAGTTCACCGACACGGTGAGGCGGCGCGGGGAGCCGCGGGGGGGAGCCGCGGGGGGGAGCCGCGGGGGTCCTTGCAGCCCCCTCCCCCTTTTTCTTGACCTTCCCCTCGCCCCGCAGCCCCTGCAGATCAAGTCGGTGGTGGCCCCCGAGCACGTCAAGGGCTACATCTACGTGGAGGCCTACAAGCAGACGCACGTCAAGCAGGCGATCGAGGGCGTGGGCAACCTGCGCATGGGCTACTGGAACCAGCAGATGGTGCCCATCAAGGAGATGACCGACGTGCTGAAGGTGGTGAAGGAGGTCACCAACCTCAAGCCCAAATCCTGGGTGCGCCTCAAGCGGGGGATCTACAAGGACGACATCGCTCAGGTGAGGCTGGGGGGGGGGACGGACGCGAGGTGGGGGGGATGTGGGGGGGGGGGAAATTAGCGCCGCCCCGGCTCAGCGCCGCCTCCCCCGCCCCGCGGGCAGGTGGATTACGTGGAACCCAGCCAGAACCAGATCTCCCTCAAGATGATTCCCCGCATCGATTTCGACCGCATCAAAGCCCGCATGAGCCTGGTAGGTTTGGGGTTGGTGGGCGGGCTGCCGCCGTGCTGGGGGGCCGCTGGCTCAGCCCGCTGCCCCCCCCCCTCCCTTGCAGAAGGATTGGTTTGCCAAGCGCAAGAAGTTCAAGCGCCCCCCCCAGCGGCTTTTTGATGCTGAGAAGATCCGGTAGGTGCCTCTCAAGGGCAGGGGAGGCCAAAAAAAAGCCCCCCCATCCCCCCCCTCCCCAGCAAGCTGCCTTCCGTGAGGGGCTTTTTTATTTTATTTTATTTTATTTTATTTTTTTGCCCCTGTCTTGGCTCAGCTCCCTGGGAGGCGACGTGGCCTCGGACGGAGACTTCCTCATTTTCGAAGGCAACCGCTACAGCCGCAAGGGCTTCCTCTTCAAGAGCTTCGCCATGTCGGCTGTGGTGAGCGCGGGCCTGGCTTTAAATCCAGACCCAAACCCGTCACTTTTCACCCCAGATTGCTTCCCTTCCCGTGGCACGATGCAGAGGCGGGGGGCCGGGTGGGAAAAGGGGTGAGGAGGGAGGGGACGGCGCTGCTGTGATGCTGTCGGTGTGGCATCGGCGCTGCCCGGGTGAGCAGGGGCGGTTTGGGAGAGAAGGGGGGGTGTTTTGGGAGGGAAGGAGGCGTTTTGGGAGGGAACGGGCTGTTTTGGGAGGGAAGGAGGCGTTTTGGCCATCGGCTTTGTCCGTGGCAGATCACGGAAGGCGTGAAGCCCACCCTGTCAGAGCTGGAGAAGTTCGAGGACCAGCCCGAGGGCATCGACTTGGAGGTGGTGACGGAGAGCACAGGTACGCAAGGGGGGTTTTCAGCGTGGGCCCCCCCCTCCTTGCCGTACCCTCCGCAGCATCTTGGCCCCTCAACTTCCCAGGGAAGGAGCGCGAGCACAACTTCCAGCCCGGCGACAACGTGGAGGTGTGCGAGGGTGAGCTGATCAACCTGCAGGGCAAAATCCTCAGCGTCGACGGCAACAAGATCACCATCATGCCCAAACACGAGGACCTGAAGGTAGCAGAGAGCCTGGGCTGCAGCTCTGGGGGCCTCGGAGGGGGCGCCGTGACCACGCCAGGCCCCCTCCCCTGCGCCTCTCTCCTTTCCCCGCCCCCCCCTTTTAGGACATGCTGGAGTTCCCAGCTCAGGAGCTGCGCAAGTATTTCAAGATGGGCGACCACGTGAAGGTGATCGCCGGGCGCTTCGAGGGCGACACGGGCCTCATCGTTCGGGTGGAGGAGAACTTCGTCATCCTCTTCTCTGACCTCACCATGCACGAGGTGAGCGCGGGGCTCAAAAAACCCAGCCCGGGGAGGAAGGGAAGGGGCCGCCGCGGCCGCCTCTCACCCCTCTTCCCCCCCCTTGCCCTGCCGCCAGCTCAAGGTTCTGCCGCGGGACCTGCAGCTCTGCTCGGAGACGGCCTCGGGCGTGGACGTCGGGGGGCAGCACGAGTGGGGCGAGCTGGTGCAGCTGGACCCCCAGACCGTGGGGGTCATCGTCCGCCTGGAGCGCGAGACCTTCCAGGTGAGCCCTGGCCGCCGCGACGCTGGAAGGAGCCGCGTTTTTTTTCTCTGTTTTCCTGTGTTTTTGGGTGCCCCGCTGGGGAAGGGGATGAGAGAGGGACTCGTGCACGCAGTCCTGTGCCGGAGATGACTCCCCAGCTTCGGCCCCGGGGGCGTGGAGGGGGCTGTTTTGGGCGGGCCCCCTCCCTCCCAGCTCCTTGCCTCCCCCCTGCCGTGGGCTGCAGGTGCTGAACATGTACGGGAAGGTGGTGACTGTGCGGCACCAGGCCGTCACCAGGAAGAAGGACAACCGCTTCGCCGTCGCCCTCGACTCGGAGCAGAACAACATCCACGTCAAGGACATCGTCAAAGTCATCGATGGGCCCCACTCGGTATGAGCTGCGGCGTGGGGGGCGCCATCAGCTCGCCCGTCTTGGGCCTGCTGGGTTTGCTGGGTTTACTGGGGGCCTTTCTGGCTGCTTCTGGCACCGAGGGGCCTTCCTGGTGCTGGGCGAGGGTCCTGTCCCCCCTCTGGACCTCACCCCTTCCCCCCTTTGACTGTCCCAGGGCCGCGAGGGGGAGATCCGGCACCTCTTCCGTGGCTTTGCCTTCCTGCACTGCAAGAAGCTGGTGGAGAACGGTGGCATGTTCGTCTGCAAGACCCGACACCTCGTCCTGGCTGGCGGTTCCAAGGTGGGAGCGCGCCGGGGGCGCCCTCCAGCTGCCTTGGGGGGGCTGCAGCCCCCCCCTCCCCAACCCCCCAGCACCCTTTTTTTCGCCCTTTTTGCAGCCGCGGGATGTCACCAACTTCACCGTGGCCGGCTTTACTCCCATGAGCCCCCGTATCACCAGCCCGATGCACCCCAGTGGGGCCGGTGAGTGCTGGGGGGCTGTCCCCAAGGGCAGGAGAACGTCCCCGAGGACGCTCAGCCCGTCCTGAGCCCCCCCCCTCGCCCCCCACCTCGCTCCCCGCAGGCCAACGTGGTGGCTTCGGCGGTGGCGGCATGAGCCGGGGGCGCGGGCGGCGGGATAACGACCTCATCGGGCAGACGGTGCGCATCTCCCAGGGACCTTACAAAGGTGGGGGCCTCCTTGGGGGCTGGGGGGTTTCTGGGTCCCGTCCCACCCCCCTCTCTCCATCTGGGGCTGTGGGGTCGCCCGCGCCCCCCCTGCCCAGCCGCTCCCGCGCCCCGCAGGCTACATCGGGGTGGTGAAGGACGCCACCGAGTCGACGGCCCGCGTGGAGCTGCACTCCACCTGCCAGACCATCTCGGTGGACCGCCAGCGCCTCACCACAGTGTGAGTGCCCCTTTTGGGGACTGGGGGGGAGGCGCCGGGGGCTGTCGGGGGCCTCTGTGTCCCCCCCCCTCTTCTGACGCTGTGTCCCCCTCCCCCCCCAGCGGCTCGCGGCGCCCCGGTGGGATGACATCGACCTACGGGCGCACCCCCATGTACGGCTCCCAGACCCCCATGTATGGCTCGGGCTCCCGCACCCCCATGTACGGCTCCCAGACGCCCCTGCATGACGGTGAGTGGCTGGGGGGGGCCCCGGGATTGATGGGGGGGTCCCTGGGGTCGATGGGGGACATGGGACGGGGGTTAGGTGGATCCCAGGGGGGCGGAAGGGACCCTGGCCCCATCTTTTGGAGGGAAGGAGCGGGGAAAAACAGGCACTGGGAACAAGGAGGGCTGAGGGGGAGGGGGATGTGGGGCTGAGGGGACACCCACGCCACTGTCGTGGCCCCCCGTGGGGCGTTGCAGGCAGCCGCACCCCACACTACGGCTCGCAGACCCCACTGCACGATGGCAGCCGCACGCCCGCCCAGAGCGGCGCCTGGGACCCCAACAACCCCAACACGCCTTCCAGGTGGGTGCCAGCGGGTCGCTGGGGACCAGGACAGCCCCACTGCAGGGGCCTTGGGCCACCAGAGGGGTGGCCACCACAGGATTCCAGTCCCCAAAGTGTCCCGGGCGCCGTGACGCCGCCTTTCTTCCGTCCCTAGGGCTGACGAGGACTTTGAGTACGGCTTCGACGACGAGCCCACGCCCTCACCGCAAGGCTATGGTGGCACCCCCAACCCGCAGACCCCCGGCTACCCCGACCCCTCATCCCCGCAGGTCACCCAGCCCTACAACCCCCAGACACCTGGCACGCCGGCTATGTGAGTGTCCCCTCCGCCCCGCACCTGTCTGGGGCTTTGGGGTGCCCCAAAACCTGGCTCTGGGAGGGGGAATCTCAGCCTCGCGACCCCGAGTTGGGGCTGGGGGGAGGAACCTCATCCCTGCAAGACTCCAAACCGTGATCCTGGCAGGGAAACGTGCTCCTGGCGGACCCCAACCCCACGGTTGGAGTTGACAGCGCGTTCCCTGAAGCCCCCCGTGGGGCGATGCAGTGCCCCCATGTCCTCCTCTCACCCCGGCAGGTACAACACCGACCAGTTCTCCCCGTACGCCGTGCCATCGCCGCAGGGCTCCTACCAACCCAGCCCCAGCCCCCAGAGCTACCACCAGGTGGCCCCCAGCCCCGTGGGCTACCAAAACACCCACTCGCCAGCCAGCTACCACCCTACGCCATCGCCTATGGCCTACCAGGTACCCCCAGACCCTTTCCCCCCCCCCCCCCCGTATCTCCCTGCCGCCTCTCACACCGTTTTTTCTCTGCCCCCAGGCCAGCCCCAGCCCCAGCCCGGTGGGGTACAGCCCGATGACCCCGGGGGCGCCATCCCCGGGGGGTTACAACCCCCACACCCCCGGTTCAGGCATCGAGCAGAGCTCCAGTGACTGGGTGACCACCGACATCCAGGTGAAGGTCCGGGACACCTACCTGGACAGCCAGGCGGTGGGACAGACGGGCGTCATCCGCAGCGTCACGGTGAGGCGGCAGCGGGGCTTTTTTGGGGTTTGGGGGTGTAGGGGGGGGGGACACGGGGGCCGGGACAGCACGTCCCCACGGAGCCTTTGCTGTCTGACCCCGTCCTCGCTGCGCAGGGGGGGATGTGCTCCGTCTACCTGAAGGACAGCGAGAAGGTGGTGAGCATCTCCAGTGAGCACCTGGAGCCCGTCACCCCCACCAAGAGCAACAAGGTACGGCCCCTGCCGCCCTCCTGTCCCCTCGGGGACCCCAATTGTCCCCTCAGTGCTGCTGCTGGCTTCCCTCCTCACCTCGCAGCCCCCTGCGCACCCACCACCCCGCACGAGGGCTCCTGTGGGATCTCCAGAGCCCTTCCTCCTTCCCTCAAGACCCACTGCTTCCCCCACGCTGACCTTACCCCATCCTGCCTTCTTCTTTTGGGCTTTGACTTCCCTGCCCCTCCTGGGGGGGCCCTCAGCACCCCCCCGTGCCCTCCCAGCCCCCCCGGGTGCCCTGCACGAACCTCCCGCTCCCCGCTCTCGTCCCAGGTGAAGGTGATCCTGGGGAGGACCGCGAAGCCACCGGCATCCTGCTCAGCATCGACGGCGAGGACGGCATCGTCCGCATGGACCTGGACGAGCAGCTCAAGATCCTCAACCTGCGCTTCCTGGGCAAGCTCCTGGAGGCCTGAGCACCCCCCGCCCCACCCTCGCTGCCATCCCCTGCTCTGCGTTTCTCTTTCTTTTTTTTGTGCTTTTTTTTTGTCCTCCCCCTTTGTTTTCTCTTTTTACCTCCCCTTTGTCTTGGAGCCTGTTTGTGACAGGATTTCAGTGTCCAATAAAAGAAAAGCTGCTGTGCACCCGCCTCTGTCCTGTCTCCTGGGTAGTGGGATGGGGGGCTACTGGGATGGGAACGGTACTGGGATGAGAAGAGGGGGGGAAAGGAACGGGGTGGGGGGCCTTACTTGGCCGGGGAGGATACTGGAACTGACACGGAGGGTCCAGTTGCATGTGGGGCTGCGTAAAGGCTCCCCTCGGGAGTTCAGTTGTACCCAAAGGATTCCACTGGGGGCACTCTTTGATTGGAGAATGTGTCGCCGTACATATTTTCGGGTTCCTATTTTAAATTTGTCTCAGTGTTCCGGTTAGGGATACATTTAGGGTTGTTCAGGAAGAGCAAAGACAGAGTCCAGTTGCATGTGGTGTTGTGTAAAGGCTCCCCAGGGGAGTTCAGGTGTCCCCAAAGGCTTCCATTGGGGGCACTTTTTGATGGGCGAAAGTGTCGCCATACGTGTTCTCTAGGGTCCCACTTGGGGAGGAACCAGTCAAAGGAAATAGCGGTTTCTGAAACTGTCAAGTTCTTGTTTGGCAACTCAGTGACTGGTTTGATCTACTTCACAGATGTAGAGGCAAGTGGACTGCTCTTTTGAAATAATAAAATTAAAAACATGAAGTTTATCAAACGTGGCAGTGCATGTTTGCAGTCTCTTTATTGCTTTTGCCAGTGGTAGATAACATTTATAAGGGATCGGTCGAAGGAAAGAGCGCCTTCTGGAACTGTGAAGCTCTGTGTTGGCAGCTCGGTGACTGGCTTGGCCTGCTGTCCATCTCCAGAGGGAAGCGGACTGCTGTTTTGAAATTAAAAAATGATAATAAAGAAAATATGGTGCTGCTCTATGGCGCCTGGAGGACTGCCACTCTGCATGGCAGTTAAAAAGAATGTGGTTTGGAGATGGAGAGCAGCAGAGGTAAGGCAGCTGGGAAGAGAGATAAAAGTATTGCAGTAGGTAGGCTGTGGTTATGAGGTGCCTCAGGATGTGCTTTTTTTCTTGTTTCCACCCTTCCCTCGTGCAGCCTGGGAGAGGTGAAGTCCCCATGTTGTGGAGTGGTGCAAAAAGGTGAAAGGGTTAGGGTTAGGGTTAGGGTTAGGGTTAGGGTTAGGGTTAGGGTTAGGGTTAGGGTTAGGGTTAGAGGGTTAGGGTTAGGGTTAGGGTTAGGGTTAGGGTTAGGGTTAGGGTTAGGGTTAGAGGGTTAGAGGGTTAGGGTTAGGGTTAGGGTTAGGGTTAGGGTTAGGGTTAGGGTAAGGGTTAGGGTTAGGGTTAGGGTTAGAGGGTTAGGGTTAGGGTTAGGGTTAGGGTTAGGGTTAGGGTTAGGGTTAGGGTTAGGGTTAGAGGGTTAGAGGGTTAGGGTTAGGGTTAGGGTTAGGGTTAGGGTTAGGGTTAGGGTTAGGGTTAGGGTTAGGGTTAGGGTTAGAGGGTTAGGGTTAGGGTTAGGGTTAGGGTTAGGGTTAGGGTTAGGGTTAGGGTTAGGGTTAGAGGGTTAGGGTTAGGGTTAGGGTTAGAGGGTTAGGGTTAGGGTTAGGGTTAGGGTTAGGGTTAGGGTTAGGGTTAGGGTTAGGGTTAGGGTTAGGGTTAGGGTTAGGGTTAGGGTTAGGGTTAGGGTTAGGGTTAGGGTTAGGGTTAGGGTTAGGGTTAGGGTTAGGGTTAGGGTTAGGGTTAGGGTTAGGGTTAGGGTTAGGGTTAGGGTTAGGGTTAGGGTTAGGGTTAGGGTTAGGGTTAGGGTTAGGGTTAGGGTTAGGGTTAGGGTTAGGGTTAGGGTTAGGGTTAGGGTTAGGGTTAGGGTTAGGGTTAGGGTTAGGGTTAGGGTTAGGGTTAGGGTTAGGGTTAGGGTTAGGGTTAGGGTTAGGGTTAGGGTTAGGGTTAGGGTTAGGGTTAGGGTTAGGGTTAGGGTTAGGGTTAGGGTTAGGGTTAGGGTTAGGGTTAGGGTTAGGGTTAGGGTTAGGGTTAGGGTTAGGGTTAGGGTTAGGGTTAGGGTTAGGGTTAGGGTTAGGGTTAGGGTTAGGGTTAGGGTTAGGGTTAGGGTTAGGGTTAGGGTTAGGGTTAGGGTTAGGGTTAGGGTTAGGGTTAGGGTTAGGGTTAGGGTTAGGGTTAGGGTTAGGGTTAGGGTTAGGGTTAGGGTTAGGGTTAGGGTTAGGGTTAGGGTTAGGGTTAGGGTTAGGGTTAGGGTTAGGGTTAGGGTTAGGGTTAGGGTTAGGGTTAGGGTTAGGGTTAGGGTTAGGGTTAGGGTTAGGGTTAGGGTTAGGGTTAGGGTTAGGGTTAGGGTTAGGGTTAGGGTTAGGGTTAGGGTTAGGGTTAGGGTTAGGGTTAGGGTTAGGGTTAGGGTTAGGGTTAGGGTTAGGGTTAGGGTTAGGGTTAGGGTTAGGGTTAGGGTTAGGGTTAGGGTTAGGGTTAGGGTTAGGGTTAGGGTTAGGGTTAGGGTTAGGGTTAGGGTTAGGGTTAGGGTTAGGGTTAGGGTTAGGGTTAGGGTTAGGGTTAGGGTTAGGGTTAGGGTTAGGGTTAGGGTTAGGGTTAGGGTTAGGGTTAGGGTTAGGGTTAGGGTTAGGGTTAGGGTTAGGGTTAGGGTTAGGGTTAGGGTTAGGGTTAGGGTTAGGGTTAGGGTTAGGGTTAGGGTTAGGGTTAGGGTTAGGGTTAGGGTTAGGGTTAGGGTTAGGGTTAGGGTTAGGGTTAGGGTTAGGGTTAGGGTTAGGGTTAGGGTTAGGGTTAGGGTTAGGGTTAGGGTTAGGGTTAGGGTTAGGGTTAGGGTTAGGGTTAGGGTTAGGGTTAGGGTTAGGGTTAGGGTTAGGGTTAGGGTTAGGGTTAGGGTTAGGGTTAGGGTTAGGGTTAGGGTTAGGGTTAGGGTTAGGGTTAGGGTTAGGGTTAGGGTTAGGGTTAGGGTTAGGGTTAGGGTTAGGGTTAGGGTTAGGGTTAGGGTTAGGGTTAGGGTTAGGGTTAGGGTTAGGGTTAGGGTTAGGGTTAGGGTTAGGGTTAGGGTTAGGGTTAGGGTTAGGGTTAGGGTTAGGGTTAGGGTTAGGGTTAGGGTTAGGGTTAGGGTTAGGGTTAGGGTTAGGGTTAGGGTTAGGGTTAGGGTTAGGGTTAGGGTTAGGGTTAGGGTTAGGGTTAGGGTTAGGGTTAGGGTTAGGGTTAGGGTTAGGGTTAGGGTTAGGGTTAGGGTTAGGGTTAGGGTTAGGGTTAGGGTTAGGGTTAGGGTTAGGGTTAGGGTTAGGGTTAGGGTTAGGGTTAGGGTTAGGGTTAGGGTTAGGGTTAGGGTTAGGGTTAGGGTTAGGGTTAGGGTTAGGGTTAGGGTTAGGGTTAGGGTTAGGGTTAGGGTTAGGGTTAGGGTTAGGGTTAGGGTTAGGGTTAGGGTTAGGGTTAGGGTTAGGGTTAGGGTTAGGGTTAGGGTTAGGGTTAGGGTTAGGGTTAGGGTTAGGGTTAGGGTTAGGGTTAGGGTTAGGGTTAGGGTTAGGGTTAGGGTTAGGGTTAGGGTTAGGGTTAGGGTTAGGGTTAGGGTTAGGGTTAGGGTTAGGGTTAGGGTTAGGGTTAGGGTTAGGGTTAGGGTTAGGGTTAGGGTTAGGGTTAGGGTTAGGGTTAGGGTTAGGGTTAGGGTTAGGGTTAGGGTTAGGGTTAGGGTTAGGGTTAGGGTTAGGGTTAGGGTTAGGGTTAGGGTTAGGGTTAGGGTTAGGGTTAGGGTTAGGGTTAGGGTTAGGGTTAGGGTTAGGGTTAGGGTTAGGGTTAGGGTTAGGGTTAGGGTTAGGGTTAGGGTTAGGGTTAGGGTTAGGGTTAGGGTTAGGGTTAGGGTTAGGGTTAGGGTTAGGGTTAGGGTTAGGGTTAGGGTTAGGGTTAGGGTTAGGGTTAGGGTTAGGGTTAGGGTTAGGGTTAGGGTTAGGGTTAGGGTTAGGGTTAGGGTTAGGGTTAGGGTTAGGGTTAGGGTTAGGGTTAGGGTTAGGGTTAGGGTTAGGGTTAGGGTTAGGGTTAGGGTTAGGGTTAGGGTTAGGGTTAGGGTTAGGGTTAGGGTTAGGGTTAGGGTTAGGGTTAGGGTTAGGGTTAGGGTTAGGGTTAGGGTTAGGGTTAGGGTTAGGGTTAGGGTTAGGGTTAGGGTTAGGGTTAGGGTTAGGGTTAGGGTTAGGGTTAGGGTTAGGGTTAGGGTTAGGGTTAGGGTTAGGGTTAGGGTTAGGGTTAGGGTTAGGGTTAGGGTTAGGGTTAGGGTTAGGGTTAGGGTTAGGGTTAGGGTTAGGGTTAGGGTTAGGGTTAGGGTTAGGGTTAGGGTTAGGGTTAGGGTTAGGGTTAGGGTTAGGGTTAGGGTTAGGGTTAGGGTTAGGGTTAGGGTTAGGGTTAGGGTTAGGGTTAGGGTTAGGGTTAGGGTTAGGGTTAGGGTTAGGGTTAGGGTTAGGGTTAGGGTTAGGGTTAGGGTTAGGGTTAGGGTTAGGGTTAGGGTTAGGGTTAGGGTTAGGGTTAGGGTTAGGGTTAGGGTTAGGGTTAGGGTTAGGGTTAGGGTTAGGGTTAGGGTTAGGGTTAGGGTTAGGGTTAGGGTTAGGGTTAGGGTTAGGGTTAGGGTTAGGGTTAGGGTTAGGGTTAGGGTTAGGGTTAGGGTTAGGGTTAGGGTTAGGGTTAGGGTTAGGGTTAGGGTTAGGGTTAGGGTTAGGGTTAGGGTTAGGGTTAGGGTTAGGGTTAGGGTTAGGGTTAGGGTTAGGGTTAGGGTTAGGGTTAGGGTTAGGGTTAGGGTTAGGGTTAGGGTTAGGGTTAGGGTTAGGGTTAGGGTTAGGGTTAGGGTTAGGGTTAGGGTTAGGGTTAGGGTTAGGGTTAGGGTTAGGGTTAGGGTTAGGGTTAGGGTTAGGGTTAGGGTTAGGGTTAGGGTTAGGGTTAGGGTTAGGGTTAGGGTTAGGGTTAGGGTTAGGGTTAGGGTTAGGGTTAGGGTTAGGGTTAGGGTTAGGGTTAGGGTTAGGGTTAGGGTTAGGGTTAGGGTTAGGGTTAGGGTTAGGGTTAGGGTTAGGGTTAGGGTTAGGGTTAGGGTTAGGGTTAGGGTTAGGGTTAGGGTTAGGGTTAGGGTTAGGGTTAGGGTTAGGGTTAGGGTTAGGGTTAGGGTTAGGGTTAGGGTTAGGGTTAGGGTTAGGGTTAGGGTTAGGGTTAGGGTTAGGGTTAGGGTTAGGGTTAGGGTTAGGGTTAGGGTTAGGGTTAGGGTTAGGGTTAGGGTTAGGGTTAGGGTTAGGGTTAGGGTTAGGGTTAGGGTTAGGGTTAGGGTTAGGGTTAGGGTTAGGGTTAGGGTTAGGGTTAGGGTTAGGGTTAGGGTTAGGGTTAGGGTTAGGGTTAGGGTTAGGGTTAGGGTTAGGGTTAGGGTTAGGGTTAGGGTTAGGGTTAGGGTTAGGGTTAGGGTTAGGGTTAGGGTTAGGGTTAGGGTTAGGGTTAGGGTTAGGGTTAGGGTTAGGGTTAGGGTTAGGGTTAGGGTTAGGGTTAGGGTTAGGGTTAGGGTTAGGGTTAGGGTTAGGGTTAGGGTTAGGGTTAGGGTTAGGGTTAGGGTTAGGGTTAGGGTTAGGGTTAGGGTTAGGGTTAGGGTTAGGGTTAGGGTTAGGGTTAGGGTTAGGGTTAGGGTTAGGGTTAGGGTTAGGGTTAGGGTTAGGGTTAGGGTTAGGGTTAGGGGTTAGGGTTAGGGTTGGGTTAGGGTTAGGGTTAGGGTTAGGGTTAGGGTTAGGGTTAGGGTTAGGGTTAGGGTTAGGGTTAGGGTTAGGGTTAGGGTTAGGGTTAGGGTTAGGGTTAGGGTTAGGGTTAGGGTTAGGGTTAGGGTTAGGGTTAGGGTTAGGGTTAGGGTTAGGGTTAGGGTTAGGGTTAGGGTTAGGGTTAGGGTTAGGGTTAGGGTTAGGGTTAGGGTTAGGGTTAGGGTTAGGGTTAGGGTTAGGGTTAGGGTTAGGGTTAGGGTTAGGGTTAGGGTTAGGGTTAGGGTTAGGGTTAGGTTAGGGTTAGGGTTAGGGTTAGGGTTAGGGTTAGGGTTAGGGTTAGGGTTAGGGTTAGGGTTAGGGTTAGGGTTAGGGTTAGGGTTAGGGTTAGGGTTAGGGTTAGGGTTAGGGTTAGGGTTAGGGTTAGGGTTAGGGTTAGGGTTAGGGTTAGGGTTAGGGTTAGGGTTAGGGTTAGGGTTAGGGTTAGGGTTAGGGTTAGGGTTAGGGTTAGGGTTAGGGTTAGGGTTAGGGTTAGGGTTAGGGTTAGGGTTAGGGTTAGGGTTAGGGTTAGGGTTAGGGTTAGGGTTAGGGTTAGGGTTAGGGTTAGGGTTAGGGTTAGGGTTAGGGTTAGGGTTAGGGTTAGGGTTAGGGTTAGGGTTAGGGTTAGGGTTAGGGTTAGGGTTAGGGTTAGGGTTAGGGTTAGGGTTAGGGTTAGGGTTAGGGTTAGGGTTAGGGTTAGGGTTAGGGTTAGGGTTAGGGTTAGGGTTAGGGTTAGGGTTAGGGTTAGGGTTAGGGTTAGGGTTAGGGTTAGGGTTAGGGTTAGGGTTAGGGTTAGGGTTAGGGTTAGGGTTAGGGTTAGGGTTAGGGTTAGGGTTAGGGTTAGGGTTAGGGTTAGGGTTAGGGTTAGGGTTAGGGTTAGGGTTAGGGTTAGGGTTAGGGTTAGGGTTAGGGTTAGGGTTAGGGTTAGGGTTAGGGTTAGGGTTAGGGTTAGGGTTAGGGTTAGGGTTAGGGTTAGGGTTAGGGTTAGGGTTAGGGTTAGGGTTAGGGTTAGGGTTAGGGTTAGGGTTAGGGTTAGGGTTAGGGTTAGGGTTAGGGTTAGGGTTAGGGTTAGGGTTAGGGTTAGGGTTAGGGTTAGGGTTAGGGTTAGGGTTAGGGTTAGGGTTAGGGTTAGGGTTAGGGTTAGGGTTAGGGTTAGGGTTAGGGTTAGGGTTAGGGTTAGGGTTAGGGTTAGGGTTAGGGTTAGGGTTAGGGTTAGGGTTAGGGTTAGGGTTAGGGTTAGGGTTAGGGTTAGGGTTAGGGTTAGGGTTAGGGTTAGGGTTAGGGTTAGGGTTAGGGTTAGGGTTAGGGTTAGGGTTAGGGTTAGGGTTAGGGTTAGGGTTAGGGTTAGGGTTAGGGTTAGGGTTAGGGTTAGGGTTAGGGTTAGGGTTAGGGTTAGGGTTAGGGTTAGGGTTAGGGTTAGGGTTAGGGTTAGGGTTAGGGTTAGGGTTAGGGTTAGGGTTAGGGTTAGGGTTAGGGTTAGGGTTAGGGTTAGGGTTAGGGTTAGGGTTAGGGTTAGGGTTAGGGTTAGGGTTAGGGTTAGGGTTAGGGTTAGGGTTAGGGTTAGGGTTAGGGTTAGGGTTAGGGTTAGGGTTAGGGTTAGGGTTAGGGTTAGGGTTAGGGTTAGGGTTAGGGTTAGGGTTAGGGTTAGGGTTAGGGTTAGGGTTAGGGTTAGGGTTAGGGTTAGGGTTAGGGTTAGGGTTAGGGTTAGGGTTAGGGTTAGGGTTAGGGTTAGGGTTAGGGTTAGGGTTAGGGTTAGGGTTAGGGTTAGGGTTAGGGTTAGGGTTAGGGTTAGGGTTAGGGTTAGGGTTAGGGTTAGGGTTAGGGTTAGGGTTAGGGTTAGGGTTAGGGTTAGGGTTAGGGTTAGGGTTAGGGTTAGGGTTAGGGTTAGGGTTAGGGTTAGGGTTAGGGTTAGGGTTAGGGTTAGGGTTAGGGTTAGGGTTAGGGTTAGGGTTAGGGTTAGGGTTAGGGTTAGGGTTAGGGTTAGGGTTAGGGTTAGGGTTAGGGTTAGGGTTAGGGTTAGGGTTAGGGTTAGGGTTAGGGTTAGGGTTAGGGTTAGGGTTAGGGTTAGGGTTAGGGTTAGGGTTAGGGTTAGGGTTAGGGTTAGGGTTAGGGTTAGGGTTAGGGTTAGGGTTAGGGTTAGGGTTAGGGTTAGGGTTAGGGTTAGGGTTAGGGTTAGGGTTAGGGTTAGGGTTAGGGTTAGGGTTAGGGTTAGGGTTAGGGTTAGGGTTAGGGTTAGGGTTAGGGTTAGGGTTAGGGTTAGGGTTAGGGTTAGGGTTAGGGTTAGGGTTAGGGTTAGGGTTAGGGTTAGGGTTAGGGTTAGGGTTAGGGTTAGGGTTAGGGTTAGGGTTAGGGTTAGGGTTAGGGTTAGGGTTAGGGTTAGGGTTAGGGTTAGGGTTAGGGTTAGGGTTAGGGTTAGGGTTAGGGTTAGGGTTAGGGTTAGGGTTAGGGTTAGGGTTAGGGTTAGGGTTAGGGTTAGGGTTAGGGTTAGGGTTAGGGTTAGGGTTAGGGTTAGGGTTAGGGTTAGGGTTAGGGTTAGGGTTAGGGTTAGGGTTAGGGTTAGGGTTAGGGTTAGGGTTAGGGTTAGGGTTAGGGTTAGGGTTAGGGTTAGGGTTAGGGTTAGGGTTAGGGTTAGGGTTAGGGTTAGGGTTAGGGTTAGGGTTAGGGTTAGGGTTAGGGTTAGGGTTAGGGTTAGGGTTAGGGTTAGGGTTAGGGTTAGGGTTAGGGTTAGGGTTAGGGTTAGGGTTAGGGTTAGGGTTAGGGTTAGGGTTAGGGTTAGGGTTAGGGTTAGGGTTAGGGTTAGGGTTAGGGTTAGGGTTAGGGTTAGGGTTAGGGTTAGGGTTAGGGTTAGGGTTAGGGTTAGGGTTAGGGTTAGGGTTAGGGTTAGGGTTAGGGTTAGGGTTAGGGTTAGGGTTAGGGTTAGGGTTAGGGTTAGGGTTAGGGTTAGGGTTAGGGTTAGGGTTAGGGTTAGGGTTAGGGTTAGGGTTAGGGTTAGGGTTAGGGTTAGGGTTAGGGTTAGGGTTAGGGTTAGGGTTAGGGTTAGGGTTAGGGTTAGGGTTAGGGTTAGGGTTAGGGTTAGGGTTAGGGTTAGGGTTAGGGTTAGGGTTAGGGTTAGGGTTAGGGTTAGGGTTAGGGTTAGGGTTAGGGTTAGGGTTAGGGTTAGGGTTAGGGTTAGGGTTAGGGTTAGGGTTAGGGTTAGGGTTAGGGTTAGGGTTAGGGTTAGGGTTAGGGTTAGGGTTAGGGTTAGGGTTAGGGTTAGGGTTAGGGTTAGGGTTAGGGTTAGGGTTAGGGTTAGGGTTAGGGTTAGGGTTAGGGTTAGGGTTAGGGTTAGGGTTAGGGTTAGGGTTAGGGTTAGGGTTAGGGTTAGGGTTAGGGTTAGGGTTAGGGTTAGGGTTAGGGTTAGGGTTAGGGTTAGGGTTAGGGTTAGGGTTAGGGTTAGGGTTAGGGTTAGGGTTAGGGTTAGGGTTAGGGTTAGGGTTAGGGTTAGGGTTAGGGTTAGGGTTAGGGTTAGGGTTAGGGTTAGGGTTAGGGTTAGGGTTAGGGTTAGGGTTAGGGTTAGGGTTAGGGTTAGGGTTAGGGTTAGGGTTAGGGTTAGGGTTAGGGTTAGGGTTAGGGTTAGGGTTAGGGTTAGGGTTAGGGTTAGGGTTAGGGTTAGGGTTAGGGTTAGGGTTAGGGTTAGGGTTAGGGTTAGGGTTAGGGTTAGGGTTAGGGTTAGGGTTAGGGTTAGGGTTGGGTTAGGGTTAGGGTTAGGGTTAGGGTTAGGGTTAGGGTTAGGGTTAGGGTTAGGGTTAGGGTTAGGGTTAGGGTTAGGGTTGGGTTAGGGTTAGGGTTAGGGTTAGGGTTAGGGTTAGGGTTAGGGTTAGGGTTAGGGTTAGGGTTAGGGTTAGGGTTAGGGTTAGGGTTAGGGTTAGGGTTAGGGTTAGGGTTAGGGTTAGGGTTAGGGTTAGGGTTAGGGTTAGGGTTAGGGTTAGGGTTAGGGTTAGGGTTAGGGTTAGGGTTAGGGTTAGGGTTAGGGTTAGGGTTAGGGTTAGGGTTAGGGTTAGGGTTAGGGTTAGGGTTAGGGTTAGGGTTAGGGTTAGGGTTAGGGTTAGGGTTAGGGTTAGGGTTAGGGTTAGGGTTAGGGTTAGGGTTAGGGTTAGGGTTAGGGTTAGGGTTAGGGTTAGGGTTAGGGTTAGGGTTAGGGTTAGGGTTAGGGTTAGGGTTAGGGTTAGGGTTAGGGTTAGGGTTAGGGTTAGGGTTAGGGTTAGGGTTAGGGTTAGGGTTAGGGTTAGGGTTAGGGTTAGGGTTAGGGTTAGGGTTAGGGTTAGGGTTAGGGTTAGGGTTAGGGTTAGGGTTAGGGTTAGGGTTAGGGTTAGGGTTAGGGTTAGGGTTAGGGTTAGGGTTAGGGTTAGGGTTAGGGTTAGGGTTAGGGTTAGGGTTAGGGTTAGGGTTAGGGTTAGGGTTAGGGTTAGGGTTAGGGTTAGGGTTAGGGTTAGGGTTAGGGTTAGGGTTAGGGTTAGGGTTAGGGTTAGGGTTAGGGTTAGGGTTAGGGTTAGGGTTAGGGTTAGGGTTAGGGTTAGGGTTAGGGTTAGGGTTAGGGTTAGGGTTAGGGTTAGGGTTAGGGTTAGGGTTAGGGTTAGGGTTAGGGTTAGGGTTAGGGTTAGGGTTAGGGTTAGGGTTAGGGTTAGGGTTAGGGTTAGGGTTAGGGTTAGGGTTAGGGTTAGGGTTAGGGTTAGGGTTAGGGTTAGGGTTAGGGTTAGGGTTAGGGTTAGGGTTAGGGTTAGGGTTAGGGTTAGGGTTAGGGTTAGGGTTAGGGTTAGGGTTAGGGTTAGGGTTAGGGTTAGGGTTAGGGTTAGGGTTAGGGTTAGGGTTAGGGTTAGGGTTAGGGTTAGGGTTAGGGTTAGGGTTAGGGTTAGGGTTAGGGTTAGGGTTAGGGTTAGGGTTAGGGTTAGGGTTAGGGTTAGGGTTAGGGTTAGGGTTAGGGTTAGGGTTAGGGTTAGGGTTAGGGTTAGGGTTAGGGTTAGGGTTAGGGTTAGGGTTAGGGTTAGGGTTAGGGTTAGGGTTAGGGTTAGGGTTAGGGTTAGGGTTAGGGTTAGGGTTAGGGTTAGGGTTAGGGTTAGGGTTAGGGTTAGGGTTAGGGTTAGGGTTAGGGTTAGGGTTAGGGTTAGGGTTAGGGTTAGGGTTAGGGTTAGGGTTAGGGTTAGGGTTAGGGTTAGGGTTAGGGTTAGGGTTAGGGTTAGGGTTAGGGTTAGGGTTAGGGTTAGGGTTAGGGTTAGGGTTAGGGTTAGGGTTAGGGTTAGGGTTAGGGTTAGGGTTAGGGTTAGGGTTAGGGTTAGGGTTAGGGTTAGGGTTAGGGTTAGGGTTAGGGTTAGGGTTAGGGTTAGGGTTAGGGTTAGGGTTAGGGTTAGGGTTAGGGTTAGGGTTAGGGTTAGGGTTAGGGTTAGGGTTAGGGTTAGGGTTAGGGTTAGGGTTAGGGTTAGGGTTAGGGTTAGGGTTAGGGTTAGGGTTAGGGTTAGGGTTAGGGTTAGGGTTAGGGTTAGGGTTAGGGTTAGGGTTAGGGTTAGGGTTAGGGTTAGGGTTAGGGTTAGGGTTAGGGTTAGGGTTAGGGTTAGGGTTAGGGTTAGGGTTAGGGTTAGGGTTAGGGTTAGGGTTAGGGTTAGGGTTAGGGTTAGGGTTAGGGTTAGGGTTAGGGTTAGGGTTAGGGTTAGGGTTAGGGTTAGGGTTAGGGTTAGGGTTAGGGTTAGGGTTAGGGTTAGGGTTAGGGTTAGGGTTAGGGTTAGGGTTAGGGTTAGGGTTAGGGTTAGGGTTAGGGTTAGGGTTAGGGTTAGGGTTAGGGTTAGGGTTAGGGTTAGGGTTAGGGTTAGGGTTAGGGTTAGGGTTAGGGTTAGGGTTAGGGTTAGGGTTAGGGTTAGGGTTAGGGTTAGGGTTAGGGTTAGGGTTAGGGTTAGGGTTAGGGTTAGGGTTAGGGTTAGGGTTAGGGTTAGGGTTAGGGTTAGGGTTAGGGTTAGGGTTAGGGTTAGGGTTAGGGTTAGGGTTAGGGTTAGGGTTAGGGTTAGGGTTAGGGTTAGGGTTAGGGTTAGGGTTAGGGTTAGGGTTAGGGTTAGGGTTAGGGTTAGGGTTAGGGTTAGGGTTAGGGTTAGGGTTAGGGTTAGGGTTAGGGTTAGGGTTAGGGTTAGGGTTAGGGTTAGGGTTAGGGTTAGGGTTAGGGTTAGGGTTAGGGTTAGGGTTAGGGTTAGGGTTAGGGTTAGGGTTAGGGTTAGGGTTAGGGTTAGGGTTAGGGTTAGGGTTAGGGTTAGGGTTAGGGTTAGGGTTAGGGTTAGGGTTAGGGTTAGGGTTAGGGTTAGGGTTAGGGTTAGGGTTAGGGTTAGGGTTAGGGTTAGGGTTAGGGTTAGGGTTAGGGTTAGGGTTAGGGTTAGGGTTAGGGTTAGGGTTAGGGTTAGGGTTAGGGTTAGGGTTAGGGTTAGGGTTAGGGTTAGGGTTAGGGTTAGGGTTAGGGTTAGGGTTAGGGTTAGGGTTAGGGTTAGGGTTAGGGTTAGGGTTAGGGTTAGGGTTAGGGTTAGGGTTAGGGTTAGGGTTAGGGTTAGGGTTAGGGTTAGGGTTAGGGTTAGGGTTAGGGTTAGGGTTAGGGTTAGGGTTAGGGTTAGGGTTAGGGTTAGGGTTAGGGTTAGGGTTAGGGTTAGGGTTAGGGTTAGGGTTAGGGTTAGGGTTAGGGTTAGGGTTAGGGTTAGGGTTAGGGTTAGGGTTAGGGTTAGGGTTAGGGTTAGGGTTAGGGTTAGGGTTAGGGTTAGGGTTAGGGTTAGGGTTAGGGTTAGGGTTAGGGTTAGGGTTAGGGTTAGGGTTAGGGTTAGGGTTAGGGTTAGGGTTAGGGTTAGGGTTAGGGTTAGGGTTAGGGTTAGGGTTAGGGTTAGGGTTAGGGTTAGGGTTAGGGTTAGGGTTAGGGTTAGGGTTAGGGTTAGGGTTAGGGTTAGGGTTAGGGTTAGGGTTAGGGTTAGGGTTAGGGTTAGGGTTAGGGTTAGGGTTAGGGTTAGGGTTAGGGTTAGGGTTAGGGTTAGGGTTAGGGTTAGGGTTAGGGTTAGGGTTAGGGTTAGGGTTAGGGTTAGGGTTAGGGTTAGGGTTAGGGTTAGGGTTAGGGTTAGGGTTAGGGTTAGGGTTAGGGTTAGGGTTAGGGTTAGGGTTAGGGTTAGGGTTAGGGTTAGGGTTAGGGTTAGGGTTAGGGTTAGGGTTAGGGTTAGGGTTAGGGTTAGGGTTAGGGTTAGGGTTAGGGTTAGGGTTAGGGTTAGGGTTAGGGTTAGGGTTAGGGTTAGGGTTAGGGTTAGGGTTAGGGTTAGGGTTAGGGTTAGGGTTAGGGTTAGGGTTAGGGTTAGGGTTAGGGTTAGGGTTAGGGTTAGGGTTAGGGTTAGGGTTAGGGTTAGGGTTAGGGTTAGGGTTAGGGTTAGGGTTAGGGTTAGGGTTAGGGTTAGGGTTAGGGTTAGGGTTAGGGTTAGGGTTAGGGTTAGGGTTAGGGTTAGGGTTAGGGTTAGGGTTAGGGTTAGGGTTAGGGTTAGGGTTAGGGTTAGGGTTAGGGTTAGGGTTAGGGTTAGGGTTAGGGTTAGGGTTAGGGTTAGGGTTAGGGTTAGGGTTAGGGTTAGGGTTAGGGTTAGGGTTAGGGTTAGGGTTAGGGTTAGGGTTAGGGTTAGGGTTAGGGTTAGGGTTAGGGTTAGGGTTAGGGTTAGGGTTAGGGTTAGGGTTAGGGTTAGGGTTAGGGTTAGGGTTAGGGTTAGGGTTAGGGTTAGGGTTAGGGTTAGGGTTAGGGTTAGGGTTAGGGTTAGGGTTAGGGTTAGGGTTAGGGTTAGGGTTAGGGTTAGGGTTAGGGTTAGGGTTAGGGTTAGGGTTAGGGTTAGGGTTAGGGTTAGGGTTAGGGTTAGGGTTAGGGTTAGGGTTAGGGTTAGGGTTAGGGTTAGGGTTAGGGTTAGGGTTAGGGTTAGGGTTAGGGTTAGGGTTAGGGTTAGGGTTAGGGTTAGGGTTAGGGTTAGGGTTAGGGTTAGGGTTAGGGTTAGGGTTAGGGTTAGGGTTAGGGTTAGGGTTAGGGTTAGGGTTAGGGTTAGGGTTAGGGTTAGGGTTAGGGTTAGGGTTAGGGTTAGGGTTAGGGTTAGGGTTAGGGTTAGGGTTAGGGTTAGGGTTAGGGTTAGGGGTTAGGGTTAGGGTTAGGGTTAGGGTTAGGGTTAGGGTTAGGGTTAGGGTTAGGGTTAGGGTTAGGGTTAGGGTTAGGGTTAGGGTTAGGGTTAGGGTTAGGGTTAGGGTTAGGGTTAGGGTTAGGGTTAGGGTTAGGGTTAGGGTTAGGGTTAGGGTTAGGGTTAGGGTTAGGGTTAGGGTTAGGGTTAGGGTTAGGGTTAGGGTTAGGGTAGGGTTAGGGTTAGGGTTAGGGTTAGGGTTAGGGTTGGGTTAGGGTTAGGGTTAGGGTTAGGGTTAGGGTTAGGGTTGGTAGGGTTAGGGTTAGGGTTAGGGTTAGGGTTAGGGTTAGGGTTAGGGTTAGGGTTAGGGTTAGGGTTAGGGTTAGGGTTAGGGTTAGGGTTAGGGTTAGGGTTAGGGTTGGGTTAGGGTTAGGGTTAGGGTTAGGGTTAGGGTTAGGGTTAGGGTTAGGGTTAGGGTTAGGGTTAGGGTTAGGGTTAGGGTTAGGGTTAGGGTTAGGGTTAGGGTTAGGGTTAGGGTTAGGGTTAGGGTTAGGGTTAGGGTTAGGGTTAGGGTTAGGGTTAGGGTTAGGGTTAGGGTTAGGGTTAGGGTTAGGGTTAGGGTTAGGGTTAGGGTTAGGGTTAGGGTTAGGGTTAGGGTTAGGGTTAGGGTTAGGGTTAGGGTTAGGGTTAGGGTTAGGGTTAGGGTTAGGGTTAGGGTTAGGGTTAGGGTTAGGGTTAGGGTTAGGGTTAGGGTTAGGGTTAGGGTTAGGGTTAGGGTTAGGGTTAGGGTTAGGGTTAGGGTTAGGGTTAGGGTTAGGGTTAGGGTTAGGGTTAGGGTTAGGGTTAGGGTTAGGGTTAGGGTTAGGGTTAGGGTTAGGGTTAGGGTTAGGGTTAGGGTTAGGGGTTAGGGTTAGGGTTAGGGTTAGGGTTAGGGTTAGGGTTAGGGTTAGGGTTAGGGTTAGGGTTAGGGTTAGGGTTAGGGTTAGGGTTAGGGTTAGGGTTAGGGTTAGGGTTAGGGTTGGGTAGGTTAGGGTTAGGGTTAGGGTTAGGGTTAGGGTTAGGGTTAGGGTTAGGGTTAGGGTTAGGGTTAGGGTTAGGGTTAGGGTTAGGGTTAGGGTTAGGGTTAGGGTTAGGGTTAGGGTTAGGGTTAGGGTTAGGGTTAGGGTTAGGGTTAGGGTTAGGGTTAGGGTTAGGGTTAGGGTTAGGGTTAGGGTTAGGGTTAGGGTTAGGGTTAGGGTTAGGGTTAGGGTTAGGGTTAGGGTTAGGGTTAGGGTTAGGGTTAGGGTTAGGGTTAGGGTTAGGGTTAGGGTTAGGTTAGGGTTAGGGTTAGGGTTAGGGTTAGGGTTAGGGTTAGGGTTAGGGTTAGGGTTAGGGTTAGGGTTAGGGTTAGGGTTAGGGTTAGGGTTAGGGTTAGGGTTAGGGTTAGGGTTAGGGTTAGGGTTAGGGTTAGGGTTAGGGTTAGGGTTAGGGTTAGGGTTAGGGTTAGGGTTAGGGTTAGGGTTAGGGTTAGGGTTAGGGTTAGGTTAGGGTTAGGGTTAGGTTAGGGTTAGGGTTAGGGTTAGGGTTAGGGTTAGGGT